>NW_008708585.1:101410-108839 GCF_000327385.1 Lottia gigantea | reverse complement strand
GAAGATAAATAAATCTTTTTAGGTAATGCAAAACAAAACTTGATCTTCATGTTTGATAAAAAGCATCTGAAACGTCATTTAATTTACAAATCACACTAACTATGTGTTACAATAACAGTAACAAATCTGCATACATTTCAAATAGTTTTACTCTTTTCAAAACTCCTCATGATACTTCTTGTTTGAGGAGTCCACTACTATACCATTATTGCTCACAATTTAATCATGCTTTGAACGAGATTTTTGTTTACTGGAATTCTTTTGTTTGTAAGCTTACAGATTTTTACATCAAATGACACATCTAGGACTATCCTTTGCTACAAAGTTTTATGTCTCATGGAGATATTTTGACACTCATTTGGTGATATCCTTTTAGTTTGTAAAGCAACATTGTTATATTCTTACATAATTGATATATTCGTATCAATTTTTGATATTTAAACAGAACTTGAATCATGTTGTTACTAGAGTTTCACGCTATACAATTTTCAGACAGATGACCTATTTTCAGCCAGCATCCTACTCAATTTAAATGTTATGTGAGCAAGGCTTGAGTGACACTTCAGTGAGGAATAAATTGAAGGTAAGTAGATTTGTAATATTGATCTGAAGTTATTATACATAATAGTAACACATGTTGTTTTAATCATATGAGATAGACAGAGATACATATTAATACTTCTGAATACATAGAAAATGGATATAGAAAAATAAATTACACAATCATTTAATAAGTAATAATTAAGGACCAAAAAATCTAGTCAATAACTAAAGAGATAGTAAGAAATAATTTTCATTTTAAAATACAAACACAGAAGAATTTCAAAGGTACCTCTTAGGATAACCAAAAATCAAATTTTGTTTGGTATCGAATTATACAACAGAATCCCTGTATAACCCAAGTAAAAACTAAGTAATAATTCATTAAGTAAAGTCAATTTGAAACAGGCTTAGAAAAGTTTTACAATTTAATCGTTTAGTTTAATGGATATATCGTCTCATAATAGAGATAGAATCTTTAATCATGGCACCTGGTAAGTCCAATTGATGAATATATACACTTGTTGACCAAGTTTCAGACTCTAAATTTTTTGTCCACTGTAAGAGGTAGTATTCATATAAAATATATATAAACTTACTGTGTCCCATATTTGTAATTTGATTTGTTTACCATCAATAGTTATCATACGAGCGCCAAACTCTACACCTGTAAAAAAAGACATACCACAATTAGACAGCCAACACTTAAAGATTCAATTCAGGAACTTCTAAATGGATCTATAAGCTCATATTATCTGACACTAGTCTTTGCTAAAAACCAATTGTAAAACATCCATAATACACAATACATCCACAGCGACTAAGTAACCTGTCCATGCTTACATAACGCAAAATAAGGCTCAATGTTGAAGGGGTCATTTGGTACCATGGACTAGTGACCGGATCAGGATCGTTCCATATTTATAGGGGAACAAGTACCAGTATCAATAACAAAATCTTACCTATAGTGAGGTCATGTACTGGTTGAAATCTTTTATCTGTGAACTGTAATAACAGGCAGGATTTACCAACACCTGAAATATAAACCAATCAATGAGCCAACTGGAAGCTAACTGGTTGTCAACAAAATCAAAGTTGTGGCCAAGTACCACTGACAATGTACCATTGGGCCATTCCCTATCTCAGGCCTGTGAAAGGTTATTTCGAAGTTAAAATTAAGCCCTCTAAATGCTCAAAAGTCATTTTAAAGGCAGCCAAAATCCATTTGCCCTTAGTGATTCCCCTTTTTTTGTCAAATCTCTTAGGACTTGGGTGCTTTCTAACCTAGGATTTAATTTCAGTTTCCTCTGTCAATAGGATTAGGATTTGAAAAAGCATCTAGATAATTCTTTGGGTGTTAATTAAGTTAACCTGTGCTGGGCTCATATCCCTGTACTAACATGCATATAAGGGAACTCATTACACATGTCAGTTTCTAGAATAAAAAAAAAAAAGGACATAAACCCAATTTCGTACTAAGTACCGGTACAATAAAATTTGACATATTACACGAAACTAGTTTTATAGGGTTCAGATTATACAGTCATTAAAATAATCAATAGCATAACTGTAGTACTGGTATAAAGCTTATAATATTAGATACATTTTCTGTTATCTTAAACGGCTCAAACATCAATAAAAATCAAGATGTCTTTCAAACAAATTCAGACTGATCAAGTGGAAGCTTATACAAGAAGTAAATAAATGTATATATAGCATGTTTTAGAAATCTTTTTATCATGTATAAATTACACAATGTATTTAATAATAACAATTTTGCATACTATTCCTTTAATATACCCAGACTAGACCAGTTTATAACACAACAAAATAAGCCTCTTTAACATAAGGTTGTCTCCCACTACATTGTCCAATGTAATATTCATTGATTTCTTTATTTGACACAGAACAAAGACATACAAAATAGCAGCCATTATGGTGCTGGTTGATAATAGGCCTACATGTAATCAATTAACAATTTCAACATCTGTTCTAGTTATTCAAAATCAACAGGTGGTCCTTATCATTTTCATCAATTAAATATTAAGGTGCTGCAGGAATGCTTATAATTTGACAAACCAAACAAATTTGGAAGTCAATGAAATTGGGATGGGACTTGGAGAAAAGTCTCCATTACTATATTTTACATACGAGATATAAGATAAACATTATTTGAAAGTTATTTGACATAAAAGATAATTAAATTAGTTCTAGTTAATGTATAAGCTTACTGGTCAAAGAAATGACATCATTGCCAAATACAAATGTGACAATGTAAGGGTTTATTGTCATATTCTATAAATAGTGTTGGTCACAAGATATAAATAGATAGTCATGGACATAGATCAGCTTATCAAACTTCTTGACTATGACTAGCTTCATCTTTAGACCATAGAGACCATAGACTGGTAATACAAAATACAAAGATTTGATTTCCTACATGCCTCTCAGTCCCATCTTTCATCTAAATTTGCACTGAGATTATTTCTAATCGTGAACATCGAAGCTTAATAGGAGGTTGGGCATACCCAAAAATAATGATGGTTACATCCAACCATACTTGTTAGATTCTAACTCTTTCTGCAAATCTGAATACCACAAAAGGATAACGTGAACATAATGACTTTACAGAAATATAATTATGTTGCTTTATAAACCTATAGACCTTATAATATCCTTCAAAAAATATACATGCTTAGTCAATTAACAGATAAAAATTGTACCAGACACTCAAGCATTTACATTTGGGTGCATTCTAAAATCAATAAGCTTACATCAAGGACTTTTAACAAAGTGAGTGAACTTGATATAATTCACTACGGTATAAGAAATGAATTGGACACATATTGATTTCTTCTCTTTACCTATTTGATGCACAAAGCTATTTCTCTTGTGAACTGAATACATATAAACATGCCTTCATTGGCCTTTGTTAGGGAGTTTTCAAATGACAATTGCTAATAACTACGGCACATTATACACCATAATGGATTAGATTATAACTTGGAGCTCAACAAGTCAAATACTGAAAAAAAAAAACCTATTTTTCCTAATAATGACCAAATCTGAATTAGACACAAAAATCCTTTAAAGTAACCATTTACTTGATTGTGCATATTCTCAATTATACACTACAATGTGTTTTGTCATAAATTTAAAGTAGAGTGTTCTGATTACCAAGCCACTTATAAATTGAAGACCTGTATGAAAACTTGTGCCTCTGGGGTGTAACTACGTCTACGGTACCAAAATTTGAAACTGTCTATATCATTATATTATGGATAATCTCTACCACTTTGTTATCATGTGAATATATAGATGCTCTAACTATTCTTATATTGACCCTGTCTGCTGTGAAAATATCAATGCAAGATTTAAGTGAGAATGTAGGCTAGATTAAAGCTGTTACTGCACAAACTTGGTTAGAAGTCAGGGAGAGAAGCCATGCCATTGGCATTGTCATATCATCACTGAACTATCCATAAAGGGTTCAGACTTACTATAATAATGTGGATAATTGATTTCAAAGACCTAATTTTATTCATGTTACAAAAAGATTCACGTTTCAGCAAGTGTAACTTTTCCGGGCTTGATTCTGTTTCTCCTGGTTCTGTCAGTTCTGCCAATCTCAATCTGCCTTCTATCCGCCATTTTGAAATAAAATCGATCAGTTAGCGTGTAAAAAATGGCATATTTTCTTGGGTAAAGCCAAAAATTGCGTCATAAGTGTTTAGATTAAATGCTTAAATGTAACAATAAACATCTACTTACCCGTATCACCGATTATAATGTACTTGAATAAATAAGCGTAAGACATTTTGCGATGTTGTTGAGGGAATAATTTTCTGATTTGGTGATGTCAACGCTGCGTGACGTCACTACTTGACCCGGAAGTTTTTGTTATCACGTGCTCCGGAAGTTTCTTCGTAGTCAGAGGCGCCATATTAGAAAATATTCAATAAAAATGTTATGTCTTGACATGTTACAATTTTTTTCACATCACTCTTTTTCTGACAGTTTTAATCTGGCGTAGATCAGTATGTAATTAAATGTGGCGGTTTTAAAGTGAACATTTTGTAAGATGTGGTTTTGTAGATGTAGATCTAGACATTATTTTTTATTCTTTGCCAACATATCAAAAATGACAAAAATGTAAAACTGACAAGTTTGAAGTAGGCCTACATTCAAATGAAATGTAAACATTGGTTGCCCATCGGAATGTGAACTTGCCTGTCATATTAAAAAGAATGCAGAAGTTGTCAAAACGAGAACATATTCAGCATTACTCTCAGGATAGCAGGGTCATACATTATTATTATTATGATTAAAGTAAAGAATGTGACACACTGACTGGGTTTGGCAAAGTAGTGAGGACACTGAGTTGGAAATAGGCCTACATGGCAGTAGGTCTTTTAATCTGACATTTTTGGTATTTGTAGATAACATCTGCAGTATAGTAACAGTTTTAAGACACAATGCAGACATTGGATGTTTGCAAGAAAACTGGTGGTAAAATATGGCAGAGAAAACCTGTACCATCCAGTGACAATGGGTGAGGTCATGTTTTATTCTGTCAATTTTAGTATTGTTGTATTTAATTCACTCAATTGCCAAATACATATTCAGAAATTGATTGTAGTTTCATGAAAGTCTTTTTATGTTGTCAGTTAACATCTCGAGTGACAGTTAATGCACTATATTTTAGATTAATGGTGAAAATTAGCAATAATGTATCTGGTGCTTTATCAACCCCAGGTCGGAATGTCAGATTTCTACATTCCTCATTCAATAAAAATGGTGACAGTTTCTTAGCTGGAGATCATCAAGGCAATATCTTTATGTTTGATTTAGAAAGAAATAAGTGAGTATTTAAGATAAGGCCCCTAAGTTGTCAGAATTATCCGAAATCGTCAGTCGTATTTTATTTACCAGTCATTGTCTAAATTGCAATTTTTAAACTTGTTGCAAATTTCAGTCACAATTTACTGGAGTCAGTCACAATTACATTTGTGACCGACTTCGGGGTCTACTTTAGAATGATGACATAAATATATATACCAAAACATCATTGGCTATAGAAGGGCTCTCTTACTCTGGGGTGCCAAGATGACATATTCCATTGTAAAATTGCAATTATGTGTTATGGTGCTAATGGTCTACAGTGCCTACCACAGTACTTAGTAGAAACATGAATGTTAAAATAGACAATTTTGAAATGTACAGAGCAATTGTCTTTATTTTTTAAAGTGAATGCTGAAGAAGACAATTTTAAATTTGTTATAATATTTTATAGGTTTTCACTAATAGAGAAGTCTAGTCAACCTTGTACAGCTTTATGTTTTAATAACGCTAGAAAAACAGAGTTTTTAGTTGGTTTAGCTGATTATTCATTACAATGCTATGATACTGGTAAAATTTTGTTATTTCATACTTGTACAATCTTCGATTATTAGGTTAAATAAGATAGAAATAGAAAGAGTTGTTGTGTTTGTTAAATTGTACCCAGATAAGTCCAAAAAATCTTTTCTTGATTCCAGTTAGTTACAACTTATTTACTTAGTTTAAAACAAAGTGAAAGGTGTTTTAATAAATGTTTTGTTTTATTTGTAGTGAGCCAATCTGTGATATCTGTTATGAAAGGACATACAACAGCTATACATTCTATATCAATACATGCATCAGGAAAATATGCTTTAACCACATCCTCAGAGACAGCTCTACTCTGGGATCTAGATAACTTCTCATTACAGAAAAAACTCAGTAACAAAGAGGATGTACCCTTGTTGAAGGTTGGTTGCTTAGTTTGTGTATATAAACCAAATTCTTATCCTAAGCGATAACATTTAATATTTATTTCCTCAATATGCATAGAAACAGCTTGTAAAAGCACAATGCTTTTGTATCAGTGTATTGTCAAATTGAATTTGAAACTGTACTTTCTTGTTGCACGTGGTTGACAAGATCATGTGCATTAAAAACTTTAATCAGTGTTGTAGAGAGAAAAATTTGATAGCTGATATTATGAAATAACTATCAACAATAAGTAAATTGTATTTCAGGCCTTTTTCTTACCAATAAGTAATACAATTATAACCTGTTTTAAAGATGATTCTATATTTGGTTGGGAATCAGAAACATTGTCCTGTAAATATCAGCTACCAGTACCTGATGGAGATTCACCACATTATAAAGTTTTTGCTACAACCAGGTTTGTCTTCTGCTTCTCGGTTTGCTCACGAAGGTCATTAGTTATTTTTAAAAAGTCCAGATAATGAACATTGGAGTCTGGAGATGTACAAAAGGTCACAAGAACTTGATTATGCATTAAAGAGATTGTAAAGAGGTTTTCTAGCTTTTCTTATGTGTATCTGGGCGTTATGCTCAATTTTCATCATTCAAATTAGGAATCAAATGTTTAGAAATCCCTGCATTAGACTAGTCTTTTTTTTTGACATATTTTCTTCGATATTTAGAGATGGTAGACTGCTAGCTGCGGGTGGAAAAACAAGATTTATTCATCTATGGTCTCTCGATACAAGGCGTATATTACGTATTATAGAATTACCTAATAAAGTTACATCAGTTAAACAGTTAGAATTCTTACCAGATAGTTTTCAAACAGGTGTAGACCAGGTTAGATCATATAAAGATATGTCAATCAACAGTCAAAATTCAAAGGATACATTCATATTGTTTCCATACTCATGGGTATATACTTTCAGTTTCAACATTTCGGAAACCATCTTTTGACCAACATCTGCACCATTAACAGCATTTATATGCTTGTAGATTTAATTTGGATGTTGGTGTACTATGGGCAGGTTAAATTTAGATAATGAAGTACTGAAGTGATGACTGGCTTTTTGGCTACTTATGATGAAATAAGTTA
>NW_008708585.1:5024-101360 GCF_000327385.1 Lottia gigantea | reverse complement strand
TTTGATATCGGTACCTTAGAAATAAAGTACACAATAGTATTATTAGTCCTGCTGCTAGACATATAGTTTGTACAATGGAAGATGGTACTTTACATGTATATAGTGTTAGTGCCTTATCATCAGAGCTAAATAAGGTATCTTACTTAACATTGTTTAAGGCTAAGGTTGGAAAAACCCTACAAGTTGAAAGTAGGCCTAGTTGAGATTATGTTGACATTCCTGTATACATACAGTGACATACAGTGACAAAACTTTCTGACGTCTGCTTGGTTTTATACTTTGATTCATTTACTCTGCTCCACTTGAAGTGTGTTTCTACCCAAAATGCAAACAAATTTTATCAATTTTTGGGTGAAAATGCAATACATAACTCTGGATCCTTTATTTCTTAGTATATTAAGTTTTTGATGATCTAAACTTTCTAAACAGGATTTCACTCTCCTGTGCATTGTGTTATTTCAGCCTCCTGCACCACTAGTTAAAGTTGTAACCAGTAATAAAATGTGTGATACTATGTCAACAGTAGGAAGTGAAAAGTCTATGAATCGTACTGCTGGTAGTACTAAATCTTATAATAGTCATGTTACATCTCGTAAATATACTAATTTGTCTCAAGATACTACTCAGGTACTTATTAATTCCTACTACCTTGATATCAGTTTTATACACATTATAACAAATTAGATGATGATTGAACAGTATTTACTTGCATAATACACAAGCTTGCCTTTTGGCAACTCTCTGCTGTTTCCATAAAGCTGAATCTAACCCAGATATGAATGGAACAAATCCATGTGTCTTTAATGCCGAGACTCTTGATTAGGCCACCCAATATAAACGGCAGAAACTCAGTGTATAAAAGCTGATTGTTATTTTTTTTAGGTTAGTTTACCTGATGGTATGGAAATGAGTAAATTATTAGCTATATTAAGGGGTTATGGTGAATATCCAGCCAAATACAGGTAATTATTATACTTTCCCTCATATTATACATTGAAGAAAGTTGACACAAGGTCTTTTTACAAATTTTCTGTGTTGAGCATCACAACCCTGTCTATTATTTCAGGATGTTTATATGGAGATCAGTATTAAGATTACCTGAAAATCATGCTGCCTATGCTGCATTAGTTGATAAAGGAACACATCCATCATTTGCTAAAATGCATGAAGTTTATCCTTTAAAAAGTAGAAAATTATTGAGAGTTTTACAAAGGTATGATAGTGGATGTTTAGTGATATAGGCAAGGCTATTGCAAGTATATATGTGCTTTCAATTGATGATTAGAAGCATAGTTCAGAGCTCAATTGAAAGGGATTGTAGAGTGAATTTCTTAATTTTTTATGTAAAAATGTTGTGTACATCAAAGCTCAGTACAGGGCCAATTCCAAATAATAAAATGAGCAGGCCACTTTACTTGGTAGTTTGTGTAGCAAGGACAACAGTATAAATTTGATGTAAATAGAGTAAGCAAGAACTTTTCTAGTATATTGAAGCTTTATGAAATGAATTTTTTGTCTTGCAGAATATTATCAGCATTAGCTCATTGGTCTCCAATATTTGGTGAAACACAATATTTACCTATGTTAGCTTTTCCCTTTGTTAAATTATTTCAAAATAACCATTTAGTTTGTTTTGAGATAATAGCCACTCTTTTAGGTAAGATATCTGGATGTATGATTTCTTTGGATTTTTTTTTTGCTAAATCAATTGCAATCATATAATTTAATCCCAAAATTAATCAAGTTAATACCCTCTTGCAAGAGATACGGGCCATGTATTCTTGAAGATAAGAACCTAGGACATCCTAGTGCTAAGATCATTTCGAGAATATGCCACCAGGTTTTTGAGACAAATTTGCAAAGTTGTCAAATACAACAAATTAAACAAGTAGTATGTTTACATTGTCATCGATATTTCAGTAAATTGGGGAAGTCATTGGTTTGAATATTTCCCCAATCCACCTATAAATATACTGGCAATGATAGAAAATGTTTTGGCTCATCATGATAGGTTATTATTACAACATTTTGTTAGATATGGTGTGACTTCACAGGTTAGTATATAAAACTATTTCTCCTGTTCAATGAGTTTTTTTATTTTTCTCATATCCCTAAAGTCTTATATTGTAAATATCTGGAAAGGCCCAGTTTTAAGAGACAGCAATTTAATTGTTGGCTGTCACTGTACCTGTATATAAATGAAATTTAAAAGCATTGAAATGAGAGTTAGTTTCAAAAATAATCATTCAAGTCGGGCTAGCTCTGAGACATTTGAAATTTTAAAATTCAATACACTTCAGTATATTTGAAAAATTAAGTCACATGACCAGGTTCAGAAAAATTATTATGACATCACTGGTGAGTGTTCTGTCAACCAGTTGAATTAATTAGATTGTCATAAACAGAGAACTGTCTTAAACTTTCATTCAGTCAGTCACTAGTATTCAATTAGTAGTGATTAGTTTTAAATAGTAAGACACTTAATCACACCTACTGAACTGAGAATAACTGACACCTTATCTGATTGGTTGACACACCAACTGAGTATCTGCTACCTATAATTTCATTGGTCACTTCTGAAATATGAATTCAGATATATGTTCAAGTGAGATGTTTTTCACATCATTCACAAGTCAGTTTTGAACAAGTTCACATGGTGGCAATTTTGAAGAAAATGATGAGATATTGAACATCTTGCTGACAAGAAAAGAAATTCTGTGAAACTTGGAGGACTTTGTAGTTTGTTATTGAGTGAACATACACAAAATGGCATCCATAGTGGATTATAGTCCAAATTCTACTCAACTTAGTAAATGTAGTGAATATTCTAGACTGTCATCTCATCCAATGTTCACACAACTTCAAGCAACTCTTTTATCAGACTGTTTTCAACAGGAACTTCCATATTCCTTGATAGATGAAAGTGTTCCTGCAGTGCCAGCCTCAAAATCCCAAGTGCCAGAAATAGTGAATTTAGACTCTGCTATGATTGCAGTACAGGAAGCCAATCTTCAGGCTGATTTTCGACAGCTATCAATGAGAGGAGATGTTCGTGTTAGTGAATTACAAACCTTTTATTACGGTCAGTGTTCTCAAAATGAAACCAGACGCACTGAAGCTGTAACAGAACTGAAAGCTATGAGTTTTATCACTCAAGAGGAACTTAAAGAAAAGTTGACCATAGTTCATGAATATTATGATAAAGAACGCCTGCAATTAACCAATCGTGTGACTGGAAGTCTACAGTTGTTAAAAGCATGTCATGTACCAATACCAAATAAAATAGTCTACAATAAGAGTAGATCAAGACAATTGAATCCCAAAGCTATACAAGTGATGAATGAATGGTATAGTGAAAATCTAGAGAGTCCGTATCCTAATGATGAAGAAAAAATAATATTAGCTGATAAAGGAGGAATATCTTTAGCTCAAGTGAAAGCATGGTTTGCTAATAAACGTAACCGATCCAGTAACACGAAACCTAAACGCCAAAAACAACAAGTTGAGAAAAGACTATTGAATATTTGTACGGAATTAACAAGCAATGGACAGTCTGAAGGGAAATCTCCAAAAATGTATGGTGAAATAATCCAACAATTATCAGAAATTGTGAATGGTGCTAATGTTTTTAATCAATCATACAATAGAAATTTATGTGAACAATAATTCTGCTTGAATATAGTTTAGAAATGTGCTTTTTGGAGAGATAGACCACAACTCGGTCAAAAAGTGGAAATGTCATCTCTGATGTGTGAAAGGAATATGAAATGAACAATTTTGCTAGTTAAATTATGGTATGGTCTAAAAATGTTCAGAAAGAGACTGTAGATTTTAAGGGTACTCAATTTGTCGGTTCTGCCCATTCAAAAATCCTGGATTTAACCAGTGCAATAAAATTATTTAGAACAATGTCCACCTCTGTTGAAACAAAGTAGGTGTAAACAGTATTCCAAATTAGGAATGTGACATATTCACGTCCGTACGGTTCGATTGAATCCATTATTTGAACAGGCGAACATGTTTAGAATTAACCCATCAAGCGCCACCCTTAAGACTAAGTACAAAATGTCATGTACATTCGTGAAAGTCTTCCTGAATCAGGAAGATAATCTGACATTAATGACTGACAGCTAGTCAGTGAAGTTAGAACTAAAATGTTTTATTTATGATTTACTAATTTATAGTGCTATGTAAATAATGAATTTGTATTTATTATTGTAAATAAGATTTACATTTTAAGTAAATTTGAAATAAATTATTGATTTTCAAATTATTGTTGTTTATTTTTTGATAACATTGTTCTTGGTAAAAAGATTCCCGCCCACTGCTGAACGAAAGTGAATAGTCTTTGATTGGATCGTTGTCTGCAGTTTCATCATGAAATATTACATTGTAAATTTTGAATAAGGAAATGTAGAATCATTAACTGAGCAGTATAGTAATATTCTTCTAAAGCTCAGCAAGAACACTACATTTTAAAAACTACAAAATCTCAAACTGCAAAAAGTGTTTCTTTGATTGAAATCTTGTTGATTGTCTTCAGTAGAGGTATTTTATTATCTATATCAAATATTTCTATTTAAAACTAAAGATAAATTTGAGATTATTTACTGTTATTTATTGTAGATATATGCATGGCCACTATTAGAGTCTGTATTTTCTGAAGTTTTAACTAAAGAAGAATGGTTAATGTTATGGGATAATATATTTAGTCGTCATCCTGGCTTTATATTAATGTTAGTTGTAGCTTATGCTATATGTGCTAGAGGACCTTTAACACAGTGCGTGGAGCTGGATGATTTTAAGGTATGGTGCTCTACTTTTCAGGAACATCAGGGAAATCAGCTCATATATATTCTAAATTCAATCCCAGAATAGAATATGTTTTGGGTGCTGTAACCTTTTAATGGAAGTTCTCTTGGATGGTCTTGGATATTCATGATTGGTTATAAGAATTTCTTTGAATCTGTTTTCAATGAGTATTTTAAGAAATTATTTTATTCGATACAATGAGTTTACTTTTAAAAAGTTATTCAGATGAGACAATAAACTGAGATGTGCATGTTAAAGATACCTTGACAGGTTGAAATAGTACAATGCCACTATCCTGGAAAAATTGGCTTGAAAGCATTAACCTAATAAGGAGTTGAAAGTAGTATTTAAAAATCTCATTTCTTGTTGTATTTTGATGACATTTACAATATTCTGCTAATTTCAGTATTTTTACCACCATCGTAATGCTGTAGATATTAAACTGGTTATTAAACAAGCATTAAGATTAATGGAGTCTACTCCTGATGATATCCATCCTGTTAAATTATTAGAGAAATTTAAACCATTAACTCGGGGTCAATATCCTGTCTTTAATAAATATCCTAAATATATTGTTGATTATCAGGTAATAATTCATATTACTTTTATTTATTATCTTTATTATCTTACATACTAGATTGATTTTATTTTGGAATATTTTATATTTTATTAAAGGGTGAAAGCCAACTCTGAGAGGCACTTGCCATGTTATCAGAAATTTTCTTAACATGAGGTGGATTTGAGCTCAGAGCATTTAATCGCCCTGCAGACAACAATCCAGTTTGCTACTGACTGAGCTATTCCATTGAGGGATTGAAATAGCCATTCATATTTTGCTAAATAGGTACAAGAAAGAGAAAGAATAAGACAAGAAGAAGATGAATATCTCAGACAAAAGTAAGAATTGTTAATATATATATTCTCATGAAAACCCAGAAATATGTATGCTTGGTTTCATGATTTAAAACCGACTTCCATATTCTAAAGATCTTAGCGCTAGGATATTCTAGGTTCTTATCTACTAACACTGTTTCTAGGATCCTAGCTCTAAGATTGTTTTGAGATTAGTGTCCAGGTGATTATTGGATCAGTCTCTATCAACATTTTAATTTTGTTATTTTTCTGCAGACAATTATCATTAAATACTGAACAAGAAGCAGCTAAGAGAAGACAAGAAGAAGAGGCCTGGTATAGACAACAACAATTATTATTAGAGGCTGAAAACAAGAGACGATTAATGATACAAGCTGAAGAACAAAAGTTAGCAGATCAACGAAAGAGGTAAAGATTTATCCATTTTCTAGTTGTGGTATGTCTGGATTTCATCGTGGGCTTTTTTACAAGCATGATATAGGATATCTTTCTTATTGCCAAAGGGCTCCAATTCATATGGTAAATTCTGTTCAAGAGCAAAATTGAGCCTTAAAAAATGTTTCTATTTCAACTTAGATTATTTGCTATGAATCGTGAAGTAAAATTAAAAGAACTTCAGTTACTGGATGCAGCCAGAAGAAAATTCCTGCAATTCCAAAAACAGCAGAGAGAAGCAGAATTAAGACGTTTAGATGATGAAATGCAGAGAAAGGTAGGGAAGGATTTCAATAAAACAAGAACTTGTACAAATGGAAGTCAATGTTGTGTGCTACAGGCTATGACTGATCAGTAGACAGTTAGAAATAGTGAGATATTTAGACTACATTGTAAATGAACATTTTTTTAATCCCGTCATGTATGTAAATTATAATGTAAAATATATAATAGTTGGGTATCTAAAGAATACTTTTTTTCTTCAGGCATTATTAAGAGATCAAGAAACAGAAGGTGCTATAGAAGAAGCAGAAATAAGAAATTTAGAATTACAATTAAAACGAAAAATGTTTGAACAGGTTGGATAATTCATATCAGAAGAAAACCTACATGTACTTATCTAAACCTTAGTCTCGGACCATAATCGTTAAAAATCAATGAGGTAGACATGAAATGTGTCCAAAAGTCATCCAAGGTTTTCAGCTTGCATCCAGTAATAAAATTTTGTTACGGATGTTAAGCGAGTTTGATTCTTACACATTTTTCAAGCAAATGATATATATCATGAATAAGGTTTCTTAAATCATATTATTCCAGTGTATTCATTTGGTTCTATTTATTAAAAGGAATTATTTAGAGATTTTGCTGTGTCATCTCAACAATTAAAATCTGAACAAGATGCCCATCGTAAACAAGAAGAATTAGAACAACGTATTAAACAGAGAATACATAATGCTGAACAGGAACGAGAAATGGAAGTTAGAAAGGTCAGCTTTTATTGACATGCTGTTTCCAATCAAACAAGGCCTTATTTCTTCGATTCATTGTTGTGACTTGACAGGACAGGACATTTAGTCTCAAAAACAGAATTATTTTAGCTGTGCTAATCAGTAATAGTGTTCACAGCTCACCCTTGAAATTTGAGCCTTCAAATGCATGTAAGTCCAGAATTATCAACATTTGAAAGTAAAAATGACGACAATTTGAGTTCTAGTACTTCTGAAGACTATTTACATATATTCAAGACACACATCAAACCTGTAAATGGCCTTGCCCTTGAAAGCGTTGGCTATGGCATATTTCTGTCTCTTATGTGTCCAGATCTCATAGAGTTAAAGTATTGTAATTATTTTACACAAAACATTTTCTTACAGATGATGGAACAGAATTTAGCTGTAGCCACCCAAAAGAATGTTGATATGTGGGCACGGAAAGAAATGGAAGAAAGATTTCGTATTGAAGACTTAGAGAGAGAAGCTAAAAATGTTCAGGTACAAATATGAATTTTATATTCAGCATTGAAAATATATTTTTGGATCAGCATTATTATATTAAATGTGTATCAGAGCAGAGATAATAGAAATTGCTGCCCTGGCTAATTTTCCTTATTGCATACAGCATGGCATTGCCCATCTTAGGTGGCAGTAAGGTGTAGAAATGTAGGCTGATGTACACTGTTGATTTACTCATCAAAAGGCTTATTAACTTTACCTTTCCCAAATGATTCAATTTTACAGTTGGCCAGGTTACATACAGAAAACAGATCATTAGAAACAGAAGTTCATCAATTAATGAAAAAATGTCAAGATGAAAGGGTAAGATTGCTAATTCGTAATTTATCTCTGCTATTAATATTTATATCATAGTTAATATTTATACAAATCAAGCTAATTATGAATTTTTCTTTTAAATTTGAATATTCAAACAGTCTCTCTACTGACATTAATGGAAAATGCCCCCATGTTGTTGAGTACTGGAAGAGAGAATTTAAGCAAAATTACTGTTTTTATGACACTGGCACACACTTCTCCTTTAAAATCTTTATAATGATGTGGTTTGCAAATAAATCTGGACGTCCAATGATATACCTGTGTTAAAATTTTGGAACTTATATTTGTAGGAGAAAGATACAGCTGAAGGTTATAAAGAGTTAGGATATGAGGTTGATGATCATATATCTGATAATATTAGACGTTTAGATAGATTAGAAATAGAACAACACACTAGTAAACATCATACTGATCATTTACTAAATAATATTCAACAAGGTAAGATTTTAAATTATCTCCCCTTTTTGGTTTTAGGATAAATTCACAGCTGGTTACTTTGTATGGTTTCGACTTTGATTTTGACAGTTGTTCCAAATCAAATTTTTAATGTATGTTCACACTTTGTTAATTATGTATTACTTTCCTCCATTAAGTGGAAACTGTACATTTTATTGGAAACAGAAATGTTCAGATAAATGAGACCTCACTGATTAGGCCTGGCTTATCATTTCTAGAATCACTTGCATCTGATCTAATCGATCTTGTGATGTAATTTTAAAAGATTATGATTAAATTTCAGCTGGTACATCTAAACAGATAAGTTTTCAAGAACCATTAGATGGTTATCCAACAGATGAGTCCAATTCTTCTAAAGGTAGATAATCTTATGATTCCCTACAATATATGAGTTCAAATCTCCTGTAATTTTTCCTACTTTTCACTTTCTTCTGTAAGAGTTGAGTAATGCTTCTAGACTTTTAGAAAACATCAGCCATGCTTCTAGACTTAACATTGATACAACTACAGATAAATAAAAAAACACTTGATCTTACATCCTTGCAACAAATTATTATTTCAGTATCATTTGAAAGAAGTCGAGAGACGTTTGATGAAAAAGAGATGGAATTATTAAATGAAGTTAGAAGATTACGTCAAAGACTGGCCACTGAAAATAGACATAAAAAACCTCCTCCAATGTTTCCAAACAATTAACTCAAAGAAGGTGTCTCATTTGTTCTCTGATTGAAAGTTCTCTGTGATGTTAGTGCTTCACTGACTGTAAAAATATGTATCAATTTAATGTCACAATCATGCCCCCAGCTTTAAATAATACCTTTAAATTGGTTTGATGATATCCAATCTGTAATGGATATATCTTTTTCTTTGAATAGACTGAGTGAGATATAAAAACTATTTCTGGCACTGGATGTAAAGGATATTTTCTCTATTTCAAATTTGTACTAACATAAGAAAAGTGAGACATTGTATATGTTGTTAATACTAATTGTATCTTATATAAATGGTAGGTACATGGTATATATATATAATTTGTTTCAATTCACTTATCCTCCTTCCCAATACTGTAAATAGGTTCAAATCCACCAAGTTATTGTCAGATTATAGTTAAAAAGAGAGATATATATAATGCTGTCTGAAGACTTGACTGAAGTAATTTCTGTTGTGCTTTTGTATATATGAAAATAAATTATATTGTGAATAAAATTATTTTATACATTTAAATCTTAATATTTCGCTTTTAAGAGTTGATATCCACTGTTATAAGATCAGTGTGAAGTCAACTCAGTGGTTACTTTTGAAATGGATTGGACATGGATGATGGTCCTCTTTAACCACTACATAATATGTAAGTTTTCATCTCATTGTGAGGAAAAAGTAGTCACACCCACATGCTTTCCACTGTGTCATGGAAAATGTCAAAAAATGTAAATGGTTAGGCCTACTGACTTACAATGTCCATGTCCAAAGACATAATTACCGTGTATTTGCGTGTATGATGCGCAATTTTTAGACTTTTTTTTTCTCCAAATCTCGATAGGGCACCCTGACTAAATGGGGGACAACTGTCAAGTTTGCGATTCATGATATGCGCGATTCTCCTACGGTTCTTCCCAATGGAAATATTTGAAAGAAAGAATTATGCATGATTTGGTTCATTCTAAATGTCTGTGCTCCCATTTGCGCCGCCACTGATAGTTGATTAGTTGTCTAGTTAGTTAGCTTTGTGTTGAGGTATAAATCTGGTGTACAGTCCTCAGGAATTTATACATTTTGGAACATTGTGATAAATTGAATCTGTCCTATAATAAATGCCAGTAAACACTGCTTCATTATCAGTATCAAACGGCTCATAAGAATTAATTGAACTCTACAACAGCACATTGTTCAATATAATTTGTTCATTTTGGATAAATGGATATATCGGCAATATCACACTTTTTAGGCCTGTATATGGCACTGATAAATGATTTAACGAGGTCAGGGACAATATTGGTGTATATAATATGATATATATACGCGTTATAATAATATAATTTATTATTTGCCTTTTAATTGACATGCATTAGATAGCATATATGACAAGGCTTATATTCATATTAAACTTAATGGTGTATAACAAAATCTGTATATCTAAGGCATATTAGGCTAATGGGATTGTTTATAACGGTATTTAACGGTTTTTCAGTTTTATAATATCGCACTCAGCTGATATTGACAATCGAGTGGAGACATGCTGTAATTTACCGTTATCAACATTCATACGCATGGGTTTGCAATTCGGGAATAAGTTTAGTTGGGATGAAATAAAACTTTAGAAAATCAACCATTGTATTTCAAAATATAAAAATCATTTATTTTGATACTTTCAACAAAGTTTAATCAAAAAACTAAACGGGTGTTATATTTTGTGGCGGATGGATTTATAAGAAGTGAAAGAAGAGCGAGCATTTTCCCGCCACAGGATTTCCATCAATGTGTGAATACGGGTCAAAATTGGCCTGTATAGCGGGTTGATATCAATTTCAACCGCAAAAATGGGGCTGTCCGACGAGGGTGAGGACAGCGTCCAACAGAGATATGATGAATTATGCCTTGATCTTAACATGGACCTCAATGCGAAGGAGGAAGCGTGGCAATCATACCAGAGAATCCAAGTTAATTTCACTCTGGAGGTAAGATAAAAAGAAAATACGGCCGCCATGTTTTGTATTAAATAGCCTCTCACGCTGACTTCCGTTCGAATTTTTATTCATATTTATCACTATTTTTATTTCAGGGAGATAAAATTCAATGGCTAGCCTGTGCATTGTACGAAGCATGTCGACGTACCATTGTTCCTACTGTTGGTCGGGGAATTGTAGAGGGAAATTGTGTGTCTTTAACTCGGTTGCTTCGATCTGCCAAATTCAGGTAGGTTAATAATGAGCCTATAGACCAACCCAGATTGAGAGTTAACATTAGTAGGGTCTACGGCTACAGGGATATTGACTAGAGTATCACAAGTTGGCTGAATGACCACCAATTAATTCTTAGCTTTCTTGCAGTAATCATGATATGACTTCATTCAAAGTATTATCCACTAATATTATAAAGCCCAAGCTAGGCTAGGCTATATCAAACTCATGACAGTTCACTTCCTACAATCTGGTACAGATGTCAAATTGTGTCTGTTCTTTATTAGTTTGATATTTATTTAGTAATAATATTGTTCATTGTGTGAAGTGTTTCCATTTACTATTTTGAGTAAATATTTTATTGTTTATTCTTTTAGTTTGATACAATTTTTCAACAAGATGAAAAAATGGTCAGATATGGCCAATCTACCACAGGAATTCCGAAATAAAGTTGACAGACTTGAAAGAAACTTTGCTGTGTCAACTGTTATCTTCAAGAAATTTCAACCAATATTTTTGGATATATTTCAAGATCCTGCTACAGATAGTCCTAGGCCTAGGAGCAGAAATAAGAGGTAAGTTTGGTTTATTATCTGTTTGACATATTCTTTCTAATTAGTGATATATTAGCTTTAGTGTGTCTCTTCTAACATGAGAAAGATAGTTTTAGTATGACTTGCTCTTAATATATTACTTTTAGTCTATTAGTTCTCTTGACTGATATGAAATTTTCACACTGAAAAGTACTATATAAGCTTGCGAAGCAGAAATTGTTATCTATTTAGTCTTTTCTCACTTATAAAACAAGAATACATGTGCTTTTGATCTTAGAAAATTGTGCAAAATATTTATCATTTCCACCCTCTGTCACTTATGTGTTTTATAACTTTGATTAATTTGTGTGTCTGTTATTTTACTAAAGTAACTCTAGGCGTAGAATCAAACAATGTAGTCCTGCTAATAATGTAGATGAGAGGTAGTTCTTTTCATTTTCACTAGTTACCAGTTTAATGTTCCTATTAACATCACTTTATTCTGTTTATTTTATTCACCTACTATAGCTAACCACCATTACCTTTGTATTGTTTTTCCTTCATGTGTTCATGATATTAGATTTATTTAAAGGTTTTGGGGAGAATTTTTGAAAATATTTGACTACTTTCAATATGCATACTTCTGAATTATCAGCAAAGCGAACACTCTGAATAATTGTTATCAAGTTTGTGTGTGTTGAGGTATAGTTTATAACTTGGTAATTATATGTCTGTATTATTTTGCTTACAAGTGACTTGTGATCTATTTTGTGAACGGTATGAAATTTCATTTAAACTTGCCATTTTAGTTTATTTTATTTTTTAATTTTGATCAAATGTCTAAATCAAGTTTCTCTGATTTTAGGCGTTTACCATGTACAGTTAGTGAGGTGTTTACATTTGCTTGGACTATGTTTGTTCAAGTGAAAGGTAAGGTACTATTCTTATAACATCTTATTGTAAATTTTTATCAATAGACAATACTATGTTAAGTCTAGATAGGATTGGTCAGATTAAAAATTACATGTGGCTTCAAAGGCATCTCTCTTTGTGTCATTGTAAACTTTATATCTATATTCTTGTAAAATTTCAGGTAATTTTCCAGCAATAAGTGATGATCTAGTTAATTCTTACCATTTATTATTATGTTGTATTGATTGGTTCTTTGCCAATGCCTTATTAGGAGGTAGAAAAGATTTACTTAATTCAGAATTTACAGGTATGTACATATTCTCTGGGTTTCTTTTACTACCACAGTAGTACTCTAAGACAAGATGATAAGATGGTTCAGGCTTCCATTAGACTATCTTCACAATGTCAAGCTATTGCATACAGTGTCTTATACCTTGACTTCAATAGCTGCTATTTTTATATCACAGAAGTTTGTAAATGAGCGATAGGATTGTACGCTGGTGAATACAGTCAATCAGAAGTCTGTAAACAATAAGTCACAATATTAAGTCTTTCTGTTGAGGGCTCTGATTGGCTGTATTCGTCGAAACAGTTAACTTTGCCATTGTAATGATATTTTGGTATTTCATTTCTTGTATATAAACAGAACGTATTTAAATTTAAGAGCAATTTCTTGTGATGACAAAATGAACATAAAGTGGATCAAGTTTTCGCCTCGTAAAAGCTATCATGTATAGATCTTTGTTGTTAGGTTTACCAAGTGATTATGATAGTAAAGATTGGAAGCCCCCTGTTGAAGCTCCCTGTATCATACAGTTATTATGTGATAAACATGATGGCTTAAGTCTGGAAGCTAAAACTATTAAAGAACATTGGTGGAAACCTCACATCAAGAAACTATTCGATCGAAAGGTAGATAATATTCAAATATATAAAATTTTATATTTTTTAATGCTGTGTCCCACCATTGACGCAGGTTAGAGTCGCAGACAATTTTTAATTTCTACATGAAGTTATACCAGTTATATCCATCACTCGTGTATGCATCAAAGATCTTCAGAAAGATGGAAATCACAAGGCTAGACTAAAGCTGCAGGACTGACAAAATATATCCCTCACTGAACTGTGTCAAGTTTTATACCTTCATTAGCCCATTCTGGAACTGAAATGAGGATATAATATTGTCTCATGTTATTTCAGGTCTTGAAGGGGAAGTTTGAAACCTTATCTGCTGTACTAGAAATAGGACATTTTGAAATGAACAGGTAAGTGCCTTTTATGTATTGGTTTCTCTCAATATCTTTATTCAATATTATGTTTTGGTTTATTGCATCAAGTTAAAGCTTAAGTGTTATGGATTTGGGCTAGAACATTTGGCTCCCAAAAGTTTTCAGGTAATCCAATGAATATTTTGTTATGAATGGTACTATTCTATTATATTTTAGTAAATCAATCAATAATGCGTATGAAGAGTATGTATTAAGTGTAGGTGATTTTGATGAACGTATATTCTTGGGAGAAGATGCTGAAGAAGAAATCGGAACTCCTGGTAAATCTGGTGCTGATCTAGCTGAACAGATGCAAGCAAAACGTTCTCTGAAACAACATGTTGATGAGGTATGGTAGATTTTTAATGTGTATGAATTTGACAAATTTTGGTCATAAATTTCATTTTCCACAAAATTTTACTTTATCATTATTCTAAAAGTAAAACTAATAAGACTATGCGAGCTGGAAACAGAACACCATACAAAAGCAAGGAAACTCACTATATCTGTCATTTCCTATTAATTATAGTGCCTTTAATTTTCAGACAAAGACATTGGCGCCATCTACACCATTAACTGGTAGAAGATATTTAAAAGAGAAGGATCCTAGTATAACACCTGTCTCCACGGCAACTCAAAGTGTAGGAAGATTACAAGCTTTATTATCAGGACGGAAAACATGTCCTAGTGATCAACTCATAGAGTATTTCAAGTAAGTATTTCAAGATAAAGTCTAAAAAAGCTTAGGTATGCGGGCTGTGAAAATCCCCAATTTTGGAGTATGCATTAGGAGATATTTCAGAAGAGTGTTATCTCCAAAAAAGTTGTTTAGAGGTCACAATTGATTGAATTTTCTGACACCAATTGACTTAGTCAATTTAAATCATATTTTTTATAATGTCAATGTTAATGACAAGATCTATAAACCTTTCAGAGACTGTGCTAAAAATCCTCATGACGATATTGTAGCCAGAGTGAAAGAAATGGGAGAAACATTTTGTACACATTACGTTCAGGTAAGTTTCCATTATATGTATGTCAAAAGTATTTAAATTGACAACAATTGACACATTGCTGATTGACAATTTCTTTGAGATTGTGTCGATCATGTTATCCTTGGCCAAATGGTTTGGTAATTGGCAGGTCATCTTTGCCCAGTTCAGGTGTCACCAGAATTTCACACTCAAGACTGAGTTTTTTACTGAACGTGATCTTCACAATGATCAAGCTTTTACAATCGGTGTTCTATACCTTGACAGTATCTACCTTTCATATATATTCGGAAGTTTGTAAGTTGAGGTAGTGTTGCTAGCTTAGTCTTCAGTTTTGAATTCTGAGGCAAGTTTTCATTTTAGGCCTGTGATTTAATTAATGATTGAAGAAAAAAAGTAGGCAATTGAAGTACTACCTGGTTTTAATATTTCATGCAATGTACTAAGAATTAACATTAAGCCACGATAGCTAAATTAATATTAGTAATTAGACTTAGTAAAGAATGACCTACTTTATTTAAGTTCTATTGTGTTGATAATAATTATTGATCTAGATTTAGAATAAGTCTATTGACTGTTGATAATTATAAAAAATCTATGACCTATTTATATATCTGATCTCCCAAGATAAACATGATATTGTTATAAATTACCCCCTAGTTCGTATTATTTATTATATTCCCTGGAAATCCCCTAATAAATTAATAATAGAGTTTTTTTTATAGTTTTATAATAGTCTAGTATGAACTAAATGAAGCATGACAAATTGTACTTTATTGGATAAAAAAAAAATAACATTTCTAGTTTTATAGGTCACTGAAAAGGATAATCACTCCCTGACATTTATAAAGGCTTATGTAAGAAATGGAATCTTTGATATTTTTCCTTTCCAATGACACCAATTACAGCTCTTTAGGATCAGGGGTGATAGAGCTATGTCAATTTAAAGATTGAGGGGTTATCAAAATTTGTCGAAAAGATCAAAAGTGAGAATAGTCACATCTCCATTATCCATGACCAAATTTTGTCGAAATTTGGAATTTTAACATTTCTCATCATAACCAACATTCCATCACAATCAGTGTTAAGTTAAGAATTTTTTTTTTTTTGGGGTGATTTGTCCTGGAATGACCCTCATTTGCTCATTAGCCTTAGGGTCTAGGGCTCAATCCAGGCATAGTCAAGATAATACCTTCACATTTTAAAAATAGTCCCATATAAAAGGTACATATCTTCTTGTTATATATAAAATTATTAAGGTTTTTGAAAATGTCTAGACAGATTAAAAATATCGATAAAAATTTGTCTACCTGACTTGTATTGTGAGTAAATAATAGTCAATAGCCTATTGTCTGTCACAGATCGTGTTGTATTCAAATTATTGTGAATAGTAAACTTTATGTAAAATAAAAATTTATTGTTTGGTGTTAAGAACAAGATTTTATAAAGACATTTGCGTTATTTCGAAGCTAGCACATATTCTCCAATTTAATTTACATATAAACCAAAATGACCTGGTGTCATAATTGTACAACAGAATCCCTGTATAATATAAACAAGGTAAATATATAGTTTTAAGGGTAATAACTTAGTTGTATGGATTTATCGGATTATAGAAAGATTCTGTTATATAGTTATGAGGTAGTATTCCATTAAAACTTTGTGTGTTGATTTACAGCCTTCCAATGATCACCCTGGTACACATATAGATTTTGCTAGAAGAAGATTACAACTTGGTGAAAGTTTATATTATAAAACACTAGAGAATATTATAGAAGGGGAAAGAAAACGTCTATCAAGTAGTAAAGATAATAAAAATCTCGATTTAACGGTGAGTCGTGTGCTTGATCAGTATCCTAACAGAATTTTCTAATATTCACTCTTAGAGCAGGAGTAGACTTAAAGCGAATACACAAAGTGTGGTGTAGTGTGCTGGATAATCGGTAGAGTAGAAAATAGAATAGGAGTACATATATAAACATTGGTTACACAATTTGCTTGTACTATTTTCTACTGTTGATAATCCCACATCGTACACTAATCTCCACCATACACCAAACCTTTCCATTTTGCAGCATAATTCTGTTGAAGTTTCTGTATTGTATGCACATAATGTACATAAATAATTGAAATACATCTTTCTCGCCTCATGGCATTGCCCATCTACATTAATCAAAATCTTTTTCCCATGCAGGGACAAGTAACTTTATGAGCAGAAAAAACAAATCAGAGCCTGAGTGAGTAATACCAGATCACAAAATAACAATATATGAGTTTTATATCAATGTTAATTTGTATTTCAGAGTCTGTTAGAACAAGATATCTTTCATAGATCATTATATGCTTGTTGTTTAGAAATAGTTATCTTCTCCTACAACTCTCAAAGGTGAGTGTCATTCTACAAAAATTGTTAAAGCAATTTCATACTTGCCTTGACTGCAATAGTCACATTTCTTGTGTCATGGAAGATTGTTAATGAAGCGATTGTATGCTAGCAAATACAGCCAATCAGAAGCATCGACAGAACACAGCCGTAATGTATACAAATTTTCTGTCAAGGACTGTGATTGGCTGTCAAATCAACAATGACGGGAAACTAACTTCATATCAAATTGATAAAGAATATAACAAATGTTTGATTATTTGATATTGTAGAGCATTTCCATGGATAGTAAATATGTTTGATTTAAGTCCGTACCAGTTTTATAAAGTTATAGAGATTATTATTAGAGCTGAGGAAGGGTTATCTAGAGATGTTGTCAAACATCTAAATCATGTAAGTACAAATGTTGCTGAATATAGCTGTTAAAGGGATTGTAAAGAGGTTTTCTAACAAAAATTTTGTGTCGGGGACACTAGCAGCATCAATTTGCATCATTCTGATTTTGAATCAGTCGTCTGTGGTTTCACTAAAACTAAGCATTTTATGACATCACTAATCACGAAGTCATCATTTGAGAGAATTAATATTAAATTCTTGGAATTTTTTTTGTTACTTGATTTATAGATAGAAGAAACTATATTAGAATGTTTAGCGTGGAAGAATGAATCACCAGTATGGGATGCTATACAGGATCAGGAATCTGGTGTACCAACTTGTGAAGAGGTCAGAATTTATACACTCATCTATAACAAATATTGATATACTTAATAGTTATTTCCACTAACTCATTTCCTTTCTTATAAAGGCATGTGATATTGTGTTCTGTATTATTGTATGTAGTAAGGGTTGTCTCCCTTTATTGTAAATCTTGGAAGGGAAATGCTTTCCAAATCTCAAGGGGTCTTTAAAGTGCACAGCCTCCAACAGTCGAGGCCTTGAATTATTTGTAAACTCTGAATATAATCATAGTTTTCTGGTTGTATAATATCTTGTCAATATTGTTTTAGGTTACACCACCTAATCATATAGATCTAGGACCAGGTGGAAGTTCTGCTATTAAACATCCCCGTATTAAAACATTGACAGTAGAGGCTGGTAAACAAACAATATTATCACCAAAACAATCTCTACTTACCTCACCTAAACAATCATTATTATCACCGGTTAGAACAGTTAAAAGTAAGTTCATACATTGTTATTATCATTAGTTAGAACAGTTAAAAGTAAGTTCATATATTGTTATTATCATTAGTTAGAACAGTTAAAAGTAAGTTCATATATTGTTATTATCACTAGTTAGAACAGTTAAAAGTAAGTTCATATATTGTTATTATCATTAGTTAGAACAGTTAAAAGTAAGTTCATATATTGTTATTATCACTAGTTAGAACAGTTAAAAGTAAGTTCATTTATCATTTACACTGTGTAGAACTGTTAAAAGTAAGTTCATTTATCGTTATCACTGGGTAGAACTCACTGTTAAAAGTAAGTTTATATATCGTTATCACTGGGCAGAACTCACTGTTAAAAGTAAGTTCATTTATCGTTTACACTGTGTAGAACTGTTAAAAGTAAGTTCATTTATCGTTATCACTGTGCAGAACTGTTAAAAGTAAGTTCATTTATCTTAGTTCATTTATCGTTATCACTTGGTAGAACTCACTGTTAAAAATAAATTTATTTATCGTTATCACTGGGTAGAACTGTTAAAAGTAAGTTCATTTATCGTTATCACTTGATGTTTTTTCTGTTGTAGTTATTGATGCAAATGATCCATTACAATCACCAACTGGTATACCTGTATCTGATAGATTTAATTCTCCTCAACCTGGTAGTGCTAGACGTCAGTTATTTACATCTAAATCAGAGTCTGGTACTCAAACTGGCACCCCAACTACATCTCAACCACAAACTATCCTATCAAAACAACTACAGTCTGGTATATCAGAGACAGTGGTAGTACCACAAACATCACAAGATTCTATGATAGCTGTTATTGTTGATGGCAAACAGGTAATTGATGCTATTGTAATCATAATACAGATATACAATATACTATGCCTGATTTTTTTTGTGACCAATTTATTTTACCCAAATTTTCCTTAAATTCTTATATTTAAAGTATCCAATGTGACAATAATTTTGTTTTTTCTTTCAGGTGTTGATACCATTACAGTCCATCTTGCAGGCCAAGGTGGTAGCTCAAGCAGAGAAAGCTAAAAATTTCAGACCTAAGAAGACAGGATCATTAGCTTTATTCTTTAGAAAGGTCAGTTGATAAAATGAATCATAAAACCTTCTCTGAAGAGCTTTAAGGATTTACTTGAAGCAGTGGAAAATTAATCTCTACTTTCAAAAGTGCCTGTGCCTGCCATTTAGTATCAGAAACACATGTCTGCAGTATGAGCTAATGGATAGTTAACTTAATTTGTGAAATATTGTCTTGTATAAGTGAGAAAGAAAGAAACAACTATATTTACAAGGATAACAACTTAGGTTCACAGTTAAGGATCATTTCAACCAGCTGATGCCAATCTTCTTGGCATTGATCCTTTCTGAATCATGAATTATGAAATGTTTGTGTATTGTAGGTGTATCATCTAGCTAGTGTAAGATTACGTGATCTCTGTGATCGATTAGATATTGACTCAGATGAATTAAGACGTAAAATGTGGACATGTTTTGAACATACTATGGTGAAACATGTTGAATTAATGAAAGACAGACATCTAGATCAACTCATCATGTGTGCTGTTTATGTCATCGCTAAGGTGAGTAATCGATGTACCGTTTACTCCCTCTGTACAGACTAAACAAATTTAAATTGTGTAAAGAAAAGATGATAGCTCAATCGGCAAGGTTCCCTATTAACTAGCCTTGTTGCTTTCTTATATTTTTAATTAATTAAGCATTTATAAGTTTGTTTTATGACAATATCAGAATTTGGCTTTGGCTATGCAGAAAACTTTTTTTTTTATTGAACTCTTGGAGAGAAGAGAATGATAAACATTGCCTTGTTGTTTTGCTGTAGGTTACTGGTAAACCATTAACATTCCAAAATATCATGAAGTGCTACAGATATCAACCACAATCTCATAGTCATGTAAGTTATATAGGCTCTTGAATATTAGCTTTACCATACGATGGAGAGAAATTTCAGCTATCCAGAGCCCTATGGTCTAGTAAATTGCAAGAGAGTGCCATATATATTTGAATTATAAAAAGTCACACGGATAGAAGAGAAATGAAGCTGATAAAACAAATATATTATTTACATGAGCGCATCTCTTTGAATTTAGTTCAGTATTGATCTTCTGATCTTAGTGAAAGATTGTCAGTGATCAATACAGCTATGCTAATAAAAATACCTATAATTATAGATTTATCGCAGTGTATTATTAAACAATAGAAGAAGACATCATTCAAACTCTAGTGATAGTAGTAAGAGTGGTTCTACATCACCTGTCCATATTACTAGAGAGGAAAAAAGTAAGCTTTTATAATTGTTTTATATGTGATATTATATAATGATGACTTTCTTGAATGCTGAAATAGAGATTTCATATGGACTCCATAATGGCTTGTGCAGTAGGAGACCTGATATAACTTCCTAAGTTAGAGATTTAGATCAATGCATCATGAAAGCTCCTTAAACCATAGGAATGTCCAACGGGGTTATAGTCATTTGCTCGGTTACTTTGCAAAAAATGGTGGTTATGGGTTCTCATATAAGTCGATGAACTTTCATCATTATTCCAATCAATCCAGTCGTAAGTTGGTACAGAAAATCTAGAAAAGACCAAACCCAAGAAGTGACTAAGGACTAGCTGGTAGATAGAATCTGCTTGAACCTAAATTTTCATTCTTTCCTTTCAGGGAGAACGGAATCTCTTGCCAATATAAGATCAACAAGTACATTACCTATTCCCCAACCTAACAGTCAACCTCCTACACCTACTAAATTAATTGGTACTGCTACAACCTTTGAGTTTGGTGAAGAACGAGGAGATCTGATACAATTTTATAACTCTGTAAGTAATGGAATGATTATCTGAATCGCAAAATATTGTACACATTTAGAAATTTTAAGAATTACTTGAAAATAGTATATAAGATCTACCTATTAAGTCAAAGTCAAAGCTACTGCTTCAGGATTTGCAGGGATAACATGTCTACACAGTTATAGAATCTTCACAATGTCAAGCTAGTATGATATTATTTAACATTATGTATTGAATTGATATTCCAATCCTTTCAGGTATATGTTATAAAATTGAGAGATTATGCTCTAGAATTTTCTAAAGACAAAGGGGTAAGATATTAAATTTCTACAGTCATGAATTAAGTTTTAGGATCATCAACTCACTAAACCCTAACCTAACCCTAAACCCTAAAACCCTGGTGTATTGGATAAATGCTTGAAATGTTCATATGAGGAAGAGTTGTATAAGGTTAAGAGGGCTAGAAATGTGTTTTTGCTTGCTCACCAGTTGGTGAAAGTTGACCTTGAATAAATCATAATGATTTGACCCAGCTGTGAAAAGGTGTGGATAATCTTACAAAGATCAGTATCAAAGGTTTTACCAAGGAACAGCTTTTAGATGGTGACCTCGTGAACTTCAGTTATTAGCTTATTAAGATGGTCTAACATATAGTCATGCTACATCTATATATATATCCATTTTGTTTCAGAAACATCCCAGCTTATCACCATTTCCGTCTGTACGTTCACACAAGGGTTCACCTCGTCGTGTTAGTACAACTTGTCCTGTATATATATCACCCCATAAAACCAAGTCCAATCCTGTTTTATCACCAAAAGGAATGTCATTTTGCATCAATAAAAGTCCACCAACTGTGAGTAGAATATTTTATTAATTAAACAACAAAACCTGATTTTCAAATCCATTTCCACCAAAACCTAGTTTTTAAGTCAATCAAATGTTATTTAAGCTTTAAATGGATGCAATGTTCCAAATATTGCTTTTCTGGGTCCATTAAGGTAAAGTGCTGAAATGAAATGCAAATGTTAAACATTTACCCCAGCAGAAAAGCTCATTTTGATCAGCTCATTTTCAGCTAACCTTTATGACTATAGTCCCATCCATGGAAAAAAATTGTTTACCTCTTTATTTTTTCAGGATCTCCGAGCAATTAATAAAATGATAAAATCAGAAGAAAGTAAATTAACAACTAAGAGATTATTATTAGAAGTTGATAAGGATGAATCTATGAGTCCAGCTAAACGTATCTGTCAGGGTAGTAATTTCCTACGTAAATTACAAGATGTCAATATGGATAGAAAGGAAGCTAATGGCATGGCCAGCTAAGAAACTCAGTGCTTTATTTAACAAATATTATTCTGTAATATCCTAACGTTTTTTCATCTTGGAATCCTTGGCTTGTGCTAAAAATTGTGTTTTGATATCAGACAATTTTCAAGTTTCCCCTCGATTACCCAGATCATTTGGCAAGACAATTTCTGAGAAGATGAATGTAGGATGTAAAATTTCATTCATTTCTTTTCTGAAATGATAAATGATGGCAGATCGCTTGATTTTTAGAGTTTTAGCCCTGCTTGGTGAACTCGGAGAAGACTGTGAATGAAAGCCATCTCTTATCGCTAGGAGAAAATGATTGTTGCTTTCTCACTGTGAGAAAATTGTGCTTTCAACATAAATGATAAATATTTTATATGGCATTTAGAGGGAATATTCTCTTGTATCTGACAGAAAAATTTAGCATGTGCTCTCAGATTATTTTGATACATGAAATTTTATGCAATTTGTTATTGTTATGATTTAATTCAACTTTTTATTTTAATAAGCTCTTTATCAAATTTTCAAATCAATGTTCAGGCATTTTTTATACCAATTATATTTTATAAGTAATGAATTTTAAAAGAAATTTGCTTTGTTTAGATTTTTTAACATCAAAATTTTCTGTTTTGAATTGTGAATTTTTTTATACCATACTTTATTCTGGGTACTTGGACGTTCGATGCTTTCTGCATTCTTGAAACTTTAGTAGGTCAAGAATATGCAAGAAAATATTTTAGGAATCAGCACTCTTGATTTTGTTTATAGAACTAGATGGTTAAGTCATTTTCATGGATCAATGAAAAAATAAATACATGTATATTACAACCTTTTACGCTCTCTCCTTATCTGAATTTCATTGTCAAAAGCAGCTGATATTATCAGTTCAGTTATTAAGAGAATCGTCGAGGCAAATTCTTTTATTAAGTTGGTTAAAAACCTGAGTATTTCTATAATATTTGGAATTTGTGGCATTTAAATGTGGTAAATGTAAGATGGAGTTTGTAACATCAGAGAGCTCAAAAGAAAAAAAGAATATTACTCTTATACAGGAAAAAAAATTCTTATCTTTGGATAGCTGAAAATACCTCCAAAATAGCTGGGGAAAAAGTCTTTGTTTTGGAAGTTTCTTTAATCCTTCACATATCATTTCATAACAAAAGAATACTTATGTTTTTTGGTGCCAAATATGATGTAAATTATTTAATTAAATATTAATTTAAATATTTCCATTAGTCAGTGACACTTAACATTGATATTTTTCAAAATTTGATGTAAAACTACTTATTAATCCCTGAATGATGGCAAAAACAATGCTGTAGTTTGCCTGAATATGGAAAGAAAATATCTCAATCTTAAGGTTACTGTGCATGGAATATAATTTTTGTGTTAAATGTTTTGTGTATTTTATGTTTTTTTTTTGTGTGTTTTAAGTATTAATTGTTTATAGATATTTGTCTTAATTAATGTGGATCTTACTGATGATAGACATTTAATTTGTATACATCATTAGTTAAGCAAAAATTCGTCAACCTTTTCAGTTAAATGTTCCCTTTTGGACATAAGTCAATAGAGTGACTCAGTCAGTTCTGGGAAAAATATAAATGAGATTGGGCCTTCAATATATATAAGGCATATTAATTATGCCAGTTAACTGTACAGTAAGCTAGTCACATGCCCTCTCGCCCCTTAATTCTTAAATTTGTGTTTTGATTTTGTACATGACACATTCTATATCTGTGTAGTGTAGTATTGTACAGAATTTATATCAAATTATTTGGTTTTAACAACTCTAAAACTCTAATGGCATGTTATGTTTTAATGATAGCTTCTTATACAAATTAAGTATAAAATATAAGATAAAATGATCTTATGTTAGTAAACACATTCTGTTAAAAGGACATCCTAAATACATTTTGTTACATAATGAATTGTACAAAAATGACGTATTATTCAGTTACTAATCAAATGTATCCCAGAAATATAAAAAAAAGAAAATTAAAAGATTTAAAAAACTATAAGCCTTTTAATCTCAGGCCCAAATAAAATCACGCCCTTAATAAATAACGAATGGAATAAGATAAAAGCATTTGAGAGGAAAGTAAAGCGAAGTTGAGCAAAAAATAGGAAGTTGGTGGTTGAGACGGTTATTGGAGAGTTAAAGCAGAGAAGAGGGTAACAGATTAGAGGAAAAGAGATAAAAGGTTAAGGAAGAGAAAGTACAGTTATCGGAGAGTAAGAGAAGCGCTAGGGAATTAATTAAGGGGGAGAAGATAAACGGGGAATAGTAATTAAAGAAAGAGAGAATTTTCAGGGGTAAGAGAAGAGAGTTGAAGAAAAGGTTAAAGAAATGGGAGGGAAAGAACAGTTATCTGAAGGTAGGAGATAAGTTTAAAGATGAAGGAATGAACGGAAATTATAAGAGATGAGAAATAGGTTCAATGAAAAGACGGGAAAGAGTAGTAATTAGAGGGCAAGAGAAAAGATAGGAAAAAAAGAGATACAGGGTTAAAGAAGAGACAGGGGAAGAAAATCAGAGGGTAGAGATAGGAAAAGAGGAGACAGGGGAATGACAGTAATTAGAGGTGAGGTAAAAGATGTGAGAGACGGTCTAAGAATTGTAATTAGTGGTATTGTAAGAGATTCATGGTTGCAGATACCACAGAAAGAGAGTTTAGAGGGAGTTGCAGAAGTCATGACGTCGTAGAATTAAGGTTATTAGAAATTGAGACAGAAGTAGGTGGGTCTATTGGGATATTCTCTTAATTTGAGAGGTACGCATTGTACCTCCGTGCAATGCTTCGAATCACAGTACTCCGAAGACTTATTATGGGTCGATACCTTCCATTTTACTAACCAATGCGCTGAAGAATTTATAATGGTATTTAAAGAATTTTCATAAGTAGCCTCAGTGGTCAGATAAATTGCAGAGAGTTACTTCCCTTGAAGTAAAACGTATAGAAAACGTTACAATTTGAATTTAAAAAATTGAGTCGCATTTTATAATAAATCAGTACCCATTCAATATATATAAGGCATTCGTCTCATTTGCCTTGATGTGGTAGTTACCGTCCTGCCAAAGCAAAGCCAAGTGTGGCCATGATCATTTTTGCTTTATGGAACACCAACGCTCTGTAGTCTTGTCTCTGGCAGACCGTTACACCAACAATTCCACTTACTGCTCCGAGATAGGGAAACAACGAGAATGTAATTTTTTCTGAAAAGGACGGGTACCCATATGATCAGAAGTTATCTTATGAATCGGCATAGTAAAGTATTAAACATAAGATGGGCTCCTGTCGAATGACAATTCAAAGAGTTTCACAAGTTGACGAAGAAACTACATGGTGGAAGATCCCCGTTACCCAGATCATCTGTCAGATTCAATGTTAGATAGTATCTACCTACATGTTATAGAACACTGGCAATTGTAGTTTCCCAGTCGTCGAAAACCCAGCTGTTCTTGGAGTCTACCAGTCGCAAGGTTAACCCTAACACAAGGGCTCAATTATTCAGGGATGAGTGTCCATGATATAAGGTAAATATCCATATAATATTTCCTATTTGATTTTTCGGTATTTTTGAGTGCTGCTTTGTCCTTCCATATATGAGAGTGTTTAGATTTTTCTTTTCCATATCAAATGTGTATTGGGATGATGCAACACGATTACTTCATTGACATTTTCACAATGTCAAGCTATTAAGAACTTCGCCTTAAACTTTGACTGCAACAGTCTGTCAGTCAGCAATTTAATTGGATTGTACACTAATTTGTAACATCCGTGACAGACGAATCAGTCAAGGTGTAAGACGAAGATCGAGATAGCTTGACACTGTGAAGATGCTTCATTTCATTGATTGCCCTTAGTGTCCTATACTGATAATAGCATTTTGTACTGTTTAAATGAAACAAAAATGACCTAAATAAATTTTATTAGCAACAACCCATTATATATTAACAATGTTAAAAATAAAATAGCTAATGCTGGAAAAAAATTATTTTGACTACTTTCTGTACCAGCAGTTCAGTAGATAACGGTCAAAAATTATGCTTTAATAAGCAACAAGAACCCGTGATAAAATCCATTTCGATACTTTGATAAAAACTGCTTTACAATTAAAAGGTCGTCTACATAAAATTAGGAATTTACAATTACATGATTTTTAAAATGAGATACAAATCGATACCTTAAAATACATACATTCAATTATTGCATTTTGTATTCCAAGTCAATTTATAAGTCGGTGATAAAATGAGTAAAACTGTCATACATCCATTTATAAAACCATTCATACTGCAAGTCATGTACACGGCCATTCAATCATCAGTCTATTGAAATGAAGCTCTAAGTTGACGGTTACCGAGTGGTAAAGGTGGTCGATAATTATCTACAATAGGTGCACTTCCACATTCTCCACAACAGAGAGCTCTAAATGCTTTCATCTGAAATATAATAATCGTGGTCATTAGATGATTTTTAGCAATTTGTAATTGCTTTATGAACCGCTTTTCAAGTTGACATGCAAGTAGACGCTATCAGGGGGCATAAGGATAATAGTTCTGCTAGCAGTATTATTGGTTAGCTACCAAACTTTGATAGTGCTGTGAACATAGCCTACGACGTTGATATTTACAATAATGTTAGTTTTTTAGCAAATCTTTCACATAAAAAACGTACCTGATCTTCAGAAACCTCAATAGGTTCTTCAAAAACAATCCATGTTACACTTTCACACAATGGTGGTGTGGTGAGGGAACCAAGATAAGTCCAGTATTTGTTGATATTGTCTGAAAAAAAGAAGGCGAATGTTAAATTATACATGCAGGATTTCAATGTTCATTTGCTCATTGTTTTAAAACGGTAGGACACAGTACGTGCCCTTGTTTTATCCCATTACCAACGATATAAATCCGTTTTAATGGATCTTTTCTTAATGTCATTGGGATTTGATTGTTCATTTGCTTATTGACTACAAGAAGTAGGTCACAGAACGTCTCCCTGTTTTACCCCATTATCATCAACGTTATAAATCTGTTTTAATGAATCTTTTTCTTGTACTACATAACTACATAATATACGCTTTTCTTATGTCATTGGGCTTTGACTTTGCTCTTATTCACATTGACTAAAAGAAGTAGGTCACAGAACGTCTCCTTGTTTTATCCTGTTATGATTAATGTTATAAATCTATGTAAAAGGAAAATGTCACTGTTTATGAAATGAATATTGTCACTTACCAGGCAATAAACACACTGGGTTATATTCTTGTTTGATATTAATACTTTTATCTTTATACTGTACTTCAGATAAGACGTCAGTTAGTGACTTCAAACCTTGGTGAGGTTTGTCAGAAATCTGAAAAGACAATTATCCGATAAAGTAGAGCAGATACATTTCTAATACAAATGCGGAGAAAACATAAAAAAAAACCAGTTTATTTGCAAGTATTCCATTTATCACACTATGAATTGCATATAAAAGCAAAATTTAATGTAAAAAATATTGAGAAAGAATGTACCTTTAAGAAAATACCAAATACAGCAAGACCATCAGGCTTATCTACGGCTTCACCAAAACTGGAATATTTTGTTGCATTGTAGTGCACCAAATGTAACTGAAAAGAAAATAACACATTTGAATACATTTGTGTACATGGAATAATTGATCTCTCGGTATGTGCGACTTCTACCGATTTACCTTTTCGATCATTCCACCACTCCACTGTAATTTTGCCAAACATAATCCCGTATGCTATATAAAAAGTCATGATAAAGGAATTCTATGACTTACCTCTGCAGGGAACATTTTACCATTAAGAGTGTGTTCTGATCCTTGTTTATCTGCAGATCCCCAATGTAAATGGAACTGTTCTAATTTATATTCTCCTTCTAATGGTCCACCTTTGATAACTGTTAAGCAAAGAGAATCATCATTAACAACTAGAATATTGTTGTATTTCACTCAATCTGAACGAAACATGGAAATATAACATTCCTATAACAAGCACCAGCTCAAAAAGCAAACTGTGGATCCAACCTATGTGCAAAAATAAGTGAATATGCTAGTCAATCATTTTCACAAAAAAATATACATACCACTTTTGCTTTTAATATTGGCTTTCACACTCAGACCTGGGTTACATAATTCCATTGCTGGTTCTGGCGAATAGTTAACTGTTAATGGATTTTCTGTTAACTTGGTATCACACTTAGCGGCTGTGGGAACAATATCAATAGGTGATTGTCTGGTACCAGCAGCGACAGGGAAACTTTTAACCCAGGTAGCGGGTCCTGTAAAATAAGATATAAATACATGTCTAATAAAAGTCGAATTGCTTATAAAAAGCGTCTACTTGTCCCTTTGAAACAATGTGCAATAATGTCTGTCATGTATATTAAAAGCATTTGTTACCGTTGTACAACAAATGCATGATCTAATGAACGTTGATCACTTACCACATTGAATCACATTGTTGTACACCAAATATTAAAGTAGGATCGATAGGCATGTCAAACAATTATAATATTTACGTTATAGTGTACATCAGAGTTTGTATAATCAAGTGTATGTATAATCAGGTTTTTGTATAATCCAAGTGTTTGTATAATCAAGTTTTTGTATAATCAAATATATGTATAATCAAGTATATGTATTATCAAATATATGTATTATCAAATATTTGTATTATCAAATATTTGTATTATCAAGTATTTTGTATTATCAAGTATTTTGTATTATCAAGTATTTTGTATTATCAAGTATTTGTATTATCAAGTGTTTGTATTATCAAGTGTTTGTATTATCAAGTGTTTGTATTATCTAGTGTTTGTATAATCAAGTGTTTGTATAATCAAGTCAAATGTTCAAAAATCAAAATTTGAATATCTACAATATGTACTACCAATAAACTATTACGGGATACCCACGGGAATTGCCATGCCCTTAATACTAACGAGTCAATGTAAGGTGGCGGATATTAATGAATGTACTACAACAGATAATATCAACACAAGGTGATACAAGGTGAAAACGAAATTTAATATGTTCTTTAATGATAACATCACAAAGCAAAATATTTCGTTCAACGCTGGTATTTGAAATGTCACCTCTAGAAACTAGGTGAAAATGTGAATACACCATTAACGTAGATGCATTTTGTATGTCAGTAAAGGTGATTTGGTACTCGAAAGTCGTATCGCTCTTAGATTGTATCAATCCTGACTCAATTGTATTGGCCTACTATTTTACTATAAAGTCGATCATTCTCTGAAATTTAGGCTCTCGTGACATAAACAAACTAGCAAAGAGTTGCAAAACTCAAAAGGTGCCATCACAGTAGTTTTTTCTTATATAATAATAACAATAAGATATATATTTTGTTGAGGTGTTACGACGTCTGTTATACAAGTCTATTACTAAAGAAAGTTAAACCTTCAAGTTTGTGAGATAACAGACTTTGTATAAATAGAACTACACTGTACATATGTTTTTTCTCACAAGCAAACCCGATGAAAATCAAAAATGGATTTATCATTGTACGAAATGTTATGATATATTTTAAGTTTAACAAATTAGCTTGTATATAAGAACTGGGATAAGGTGTGTTTTAAAATCTGAAGTCTTATTTTCCGTTTGTTCTCATAGGCCGACAAATAATTTCGTTTTTTCAGAGTGTTATGTTTTAGTTATGACATCTGTACAACACCTAACAAAATATTCAAATGTAAGATATGATAGGAAAACTTTGATTAAATTTTTATCTCGTATTAGTGGAAGTGTTTATATCCTGAATCAAGAACAGAAGATAACTTTCAAATATTCATCAAAACAACATCTGTATATCTAGTAATATTCTTATCACAAATTTCTTTAAAGAGTTTATCTTCTAAATTTCATTTGTGTCATAGATAATTGCATAATATACGTCCATAACATATTGACTTGCTTCCTAATAGGCCACACACGAAATGAAATGAAATTTTTGTGGTAAAGTAAAGGAGCGTTACTAAGCTTCCGAGTTCGACAGACTTCAAAATTAAATGCATTTCGTGTCAAATCAATGGGATTGGAAGTGGTGACGGCTGGTGTATTTTCAACGATATATTGGTATAAGTTTAAAGCCCCCTACATCTGTATTATTGAAATTTAAGCTGAATTAAAGAAAATAGTCGGATCTTGTAACAAAAGAATCATTGGCCGGCGCAATGACCTTGACGTCGTGAACTTTAAACCTGACATTTTATGCTCTTTTATCATTCTGTCGACTGTTTTTAAACCAGTCATTAATGCATCAAAATTTTGTTTATCGCGACAAGCTACACACTATTCTAGACCATGCGTTATCACTGTCTTAATGACTTTCTTTGTTAATAATACATCCCCACTGGTTGATTACTCCTATCGAAATCTACCCATGTAGATCTATCTAATATTTGGTCTTTCATTCTTATCAATAACGCAAATCATTCTGGTCATATAAAACATACAGAGCATTTCGTATGTGAGGCAGACACAAATTTCCTTAAGTAACTGAAGACAAAATCGGTAAAATCTCTTGGTTTTCAAGTGTGGTTATCTTTAACTTCTGCATTTGAAAAAAAGAAAAAAACTTTTTACATTACGGGAGCCTCGAGTAAGCTGTGCGTGTGGCAAACAAAGGCCTCTCCTACATATAAGATCATAATACAACAGAGGACTATCTTTGAAGTACGTTCTATTCAAAACAGAAACCCTATATTGTTTATGTTATAATAGGGCATATGGCCAAATATAAACTTTATAAAGAAGAATATAATGTAAATTGCTGTGTAACTAATATTTTTTTTTACTTCTGGCCCAAAATCGCTGAAGCTATCACAAACGCGAAGTATAACCAATGCATTTAATGTGATGCAGATAATTTCATTTGTCTCGATTTCATTCTACGCGTTTAAACATATGTTAAACCATAACAAGGGAAATTCCGATCAGTTCAGGGAAAATGTCAAAATTTAAAAATCTAAAATCTATGTATACATATGTGCATCATCCTGTAATAAACGTTATGTTATTCTGATGTCATATTAACCACAGAAAATTGCAATTATACCAAGAGATAGACAATTTCATTTGTTTTGATGTATACAGTGGTTGCCACCTTAGATTAAGAAATGAGTTGTAAATTTTTTTCAGCTCGAGTGTAATAAATGGTTTATGATTATTATTATGCTGTTAAATGTAAAAGCTCCATTAAGCATTTGTAGTATTCAACGTATAAATTAAATAATCATTAAGGCCTCTCATACATTATTCAGTGTATATTATTACCCTCGATAAATGTTGGTCACGTTAACAATTTTTTACTGACAATTTTAACAACCTAGCTGATATGACGATATATAGACCTTCTAAATCATTTATTATGCATGTATCTAAATCATTTTGTGAACGAACTAAAGTACATACATGCTGTACAATATAGTATAAGATTTTTTTTGTTATACGGTGGCTAGTCAATCCCTCGTAGTATATAGTAGGCATATCGTTATATACTAAACGTATGCAAACTAGTAATAGAACTTAATAAATTTTTTCACCGAGCATGAAAATACCAAAATGATATAAATATATGAATGACAATAGCAGTTTTAGTTAATCCAAGGAAACGAATAGTCGAAATGACTATAAATAAAAAGTATAACCTACCGTTGTCATTGCCATATCCCCAAGTTGCCATTTCTATAGTTTACAGTAATCTGCTTTACAAGTGGTATAAATCCTTTAACTAACGGCAACCGTTTGTGCTCGTGCTGAAGAAAGCTGATGACTGGTTCAACTGCTGGTTTCACGTTATATGCTACCTGGAATTATATACCAGTCACGTGATCACACACTTTGACTGACAGATCACCTGACCTCAGATTTCTTCAAATATTTTAAGCAACATTTTAACCCCTTAAGATAACGTGTAACGTCCGTTGACATAGAAATGACAAAAAATAAACATTTCTTGTACGTACACGCTTGTAAAAGTGCCACAAATGTCATGTTTACACGATCAGTAGCTAGAGCGTAATAGTAATCACTATCCACTACATGAATTGAGACCCCATATACAATATCAAGACTCACCAAGGACAAACGTTTCCAACGTGCAATGATGACAAAGATTTATATGACATAAATAAAGAGCGAAAATGTCTAATCAAATTTGAATGTGTTATTATATCGCATCGTTGGTGGAAATTTAAATGAATTTCTGAATATTTGTCAAATTTTATAAAAATGAAAATATTGACTTCAAAACTTCGAATATCTTGGCACCGAGGGCTACAAATTTCAAGAGATTTTCAGTCAACGTTATTCAACACCAATATTTCAAAGTGGGCGTATTAGAAAGGGTGTGTAGCTTCACAGATTTGAATATCAAATTTAGTAGGAATTATGAACTGTGTTTGATCAAATAACAGTTTTCTACGACAACGATGGATTTGAACGAAAATAATATCACTGAGACACTTACGGGTTCTCTAAAAATTGACTTCAATAAAATTAACGACCATTAAAACAAAAAACTGTTAAAACTGGACAGTGAAGTAGTGAAATAAATAGATCGTCCTCTCTTGGTGAAATAGATTATTAAAATGGCTGGGAGAAAGGTGGTCGTGGTATATTGTATAAACATTGTGAGTACAAAACGTGAAGTGCGTGAAGAATAATGGTCAAGGTGAATTCAAGTATGGTTATTGAGTCCGAAACAACCGATATTATGTTGGCATCAGTAGTACTGTCACCTCATCTAATGTTTCCCAGAAATGCCACTTCGCCTTGGCCAGGCTTCTTATAGACGAAAAAACTTACTGGTGCCTAAAAACTTGTAGTGGGATACAGGCTACATTCACAGAAAGCAACAAGTCTTCGAAAAGAGGGAAGTTACTATTGTGAGAGCTTTTATGGAAAAATGGTGGGTGGGGGTATTCAAGTATGGTTATTGAGTCCGAAACAACCGATATTATGTTGGCATCAGTAGTACTGTCACCTCATCTAATGTTTCCCAGAAATGCCACTTCGCCTTGGCCAGGCTTCTTATAGACGAAAAAACTTACTGGTGCCTAAAAACTTGTAGTGGGATACAGGCTACATTCACAGAAAGCAACAAGTCTTCGAAAAGAGGGAAGTTACTATTGTGAGAGCTTTTATGGAAAAATGGTGGGTGGGGGGTCGAGATGGAATTGTGTAGCTCAATAACCTGATCTCAAATAGTTCATATTTTCAAGCACTTTAAAATTTCGATAAGCCACACACATACTAGTATAAGGTAATCAATAGTATGTAGTAGAGGTTAGTAAAAATACATATATTGATAGTGTATGACTGTAGTAGGTAGCCTAGGTCAGTAATAATACAGATATTGATAGCGTTTGACTGTAGTGTGTAGTCTAGGTTAGTAATGATACAGATATTGATTGTGTTTGACTGTAGTGTGCAGTTCAGGTCAGTAATGATACAGATATTGATAGTGTTTGACTGTAGTATGTTGTCTAGGTTAGTAATGATACAGATTATGTTCGACTGTAGTCTAAACACTATCAATATCTGTACCGTTACTGACCTCTACTACAAACTACAGTCAAACACTATCAATATCTGTATCATTACTGACCTCTACTACATACTATAATAAAACACTATCAATATCTGTATCCTTACTAACCTCTACTACAAACTACAGTCAAACACTGTCAATATCTGTATCATTACTGACCTCTACATACTACATACTAGTCAAAAACTGAACCATTGAACAATTCCCATTCATCCTATGAGCAGATATTTCTTCATATAAATGTATCATGTTATATCAATAAATTAATCGATTTCTAAGTTAGATTTCAGGGAATACTTATTTCAGGACTGGTGCCATGGCTATATACAGTATATTATATAACATGCAGTGTATGATTGTGTGTGTGTCTTTTCAACTATAATCATACTAATGACTAACTAATTTTCACATAATTGATAGACTTATCTATTGCTCTGTGATCTAGGCCAGTGCTTTCATTGAGACTCGTCTCAATACACCCTAAGACTACCAATATCTGTATCATTACTGATCTCTACTACATACTACAAACACTGCCAATATCTGTATCATTACTGACCTCTACTACAAACTACTGTCAAACAGAATCCACATCTGCATCATTACTGACCTCTACTACATACTACTGTCAATATCTGTATCATTACTGACCTCTACTACAAACTACAGTCAAACACTGTCAATATCTGTATCATTACTGACCTCTTCTGTATACTAGTTTCAAACAAGGATAATTCACATGTGAGTTTGAAGGCTCAAATTTTGACGGTGAGCTCTGAACACTATTACTGATTGGCTTAGCTAAAACAATCCTGTTTCTGAGACTAAAGTATGATTGGTCAAAAAATTGGTGTAACTGTCCCTTGTTCCATGATACATGAATCGAGTTGAAAAGTGAGCCATGTTTCCACTTTCTTGAGAATTTTAAGGAACTTTAGCGGTTTTTACATAATTTATTTATTTGTTTCGTATTCATGTTAATTCTGGACACTTTTAGGAATATAGAATCGTTTAGAGAAACAACATGTGTTAGTGAAGGCAAGTTTCTGGACGACAAATTGGAAAAGGTTTGATAAAGGCTAACAAGTCAGTTTTTAGTCACATGATAGCGGACGCCGAACGGGTCCTTTTTAAATTTATAAGTGACCAAGTTTGACAATAAAACAAATATTTAAACTTTTTGTCCAAATTTTGTGGATCATGGATTATTGTGTCACAAAATATTGTGGAGCGAACGGACCCAGGGCGAACGAATTAGGGGCAAAACATGAAAAAGACGTTTAACAGCACAGCTAAATATAAAATTCTTACTTCATGACCTAGGCCTGCGCTTTTATGGGATTTTTATTCTCATATCACCCTAATATCCATAGGACACAACATTACAATTTTTGTGGAAATATACATTACTTACTCAGTGTCGTAGCCAAGATTTCATTCATTTCAAAAAGGGAATTTTTGATGAACAGGATTAGTATTTGATTGCAAAATCGTTATTTCAAATATTTAGGTAGGTTTAAGCAATTTTTTCCGAAAAGAATATCAAATCATGATCAATCTGTAAGGTTACTTATGGCTATTTACCACTGGCGTGGTAAATAGCCACTGCCAAGAGAAAATGCTGTAATATTACCACACTGTATAAACAAGCATGTCAATGACCGATGGTCAAGCGAATAAAGAATGAATCTGTCGACCCTCACAGACTGGTCAATGTATTATGTAACAATATGCTCAGGGTCATTGAACGCTGACATCTGAAGATAAGGATCTGTTAAGAGTTCTATCAGGAAGTTTAAATAAATAAGATATCCGACATGCATAACAAGGTCCGCATAAACTTTTGAATATATTAATGAAATTTAATAAATGATAGAAGAATCAAATAATCGAATGCACCAAGAATGCATATTTTAGACTGAAATTATTGCGTATAGTTTCTAATGCTAATGAATTTTTTTTTTTATAATAAATGCATGAATGAATATTCGATGACAATATTTAATTATTGAACGAAATTGGGACGACATAACCCCGATTAAGGTATCTTTTAAACCTTCAATACATTCTGAGCAAAGAAAACTACCGATGCCAATTTTCTAGCAGTTGCACAAGATAATTTCGATTGCTAACAATAAGCTCTATAGATGTTAAAGTATTTGGACAATGTGGTGTATTTTTCTAACATTGTACCAGATTTTATGAGACTAATTTCATGATTTAGTTTGGGGAAAAAGAATTCCCAATAGATCTGATAACAAGATTATTGTTTGTTATTGAATGAGTACCAAGTCAATGGCCACTTTCATCTGATTTTAATTGATGACAGACAACTTTCTATCAGTGACCACCATTGATAATGTACTCTTAATGTCTTCATGTGTTGATTTGAACATTACAGAATTGTACATTACGTAACCAGAATCGCTGTAGGGCCAGTAATTTATGGCACCGATTGTTTATTTCATCAATTTCCAGGCGCTGATGTGAATAAAACAGACGACGAGAGTCAGCCGAGATCTGTAAAATCGCAGTGGGCTCTTGAGATATTTAATGATAGGGTGTACCATTCCTTGATAGGCTAATTATACTGACAAAGCCACCTGTTTGAAATCCTTATGAACGTGGGCCAATTCATCTTTAGATTAGTTTTCTTGCTATGGCTATGTGATCAATTGCCAACTATTAAGTTGGTAATGCATATCTATTTTACATGGGGAACTTTTGGAAAAGAATCAAGTAGTTTTTGCTTCCAAAACATAATCATGTATCATAAGTAACATTTCCATGATCACTGATTCGATTACGTCACAACCCCCTCAGTGTAAAGATAATTTGAGAATTCCAGAATCATAACTTTTGCCTAAGCCTTGCCAATACAAACGAATAAAGTTGTTCAGGTTCAACAGGCGTGATCTGAAATGAGTACGATTGTCCCCTAAATAAACCCTAAATCAAACAATGTTAATTTGAAATTTTTAAATCTACAAACAATGGTATAAATGAATAGGTGGGACTATTATAACTTCAACTTTTAACATCAATATATTATTATTCATTGTCTTAGTGAAATGAACCTTTGTTTGGGGGATACAAGTCATGAGTTCAATTCTATTCTAGTTTTAGTATATACATAAATTATTAAATATTCGGTCTCTTCTTGAATCAACTACCTTTTTTATTTCTAGGTGCAGAAAGATGGGACGTAATACACCATTTGGTTCATTCATTTCCTGATGGGACAAGACAAAATTCGACCTGTTATTTTAGAATGTTGTCTCGGCCCTAATTAGACGAATACACGTCTATCTTAAGCCATTACTTAAGATTTAGATTACAAACGTAAGGTTTGGTGACGCCAAGTAAGAGAAAAAGAACTTTTAACCTTTAAGCAGTATAGTAAATATATATCATATTCATATTCTTTGTTTTCCATTTAAATTAACGGTAAAATCAATATTTTATAGTTACCATGCCTAAAAACGGGCGCCTGATGTTTTCCTGATTGAAATTGAAAGTTTGCATGTCACGACGTCACAAACAGTTTATTATCAGTATCGCAAATTGTATTTTACTGTATTGTTTAGAAACAGATTTTATTTATAGGCTTAATCCTGATCTGAACTGAGAAAATTACTATAAAAAATTGATTTTGATTGTAGTGAAGTCACTAGTGCGTTTTAATCTAAATGAAATAATTCCATTGTATAGTTCTTGGCATTATCAAGGAACTTTTTGTTGGGATTGTTTGGAACAGAATTTAGAATGACATTTCTCATCTAAAACGTATAAACATAGATTTTACAATCATTTTGAAAGCAATCAATATAACTAGTTCTAGAATAAATATATAGTGATATATTATCCTATTATCCTTCAATACTGCAGACATTTTAAAAACAATATAGGAGTGTATTCTTATTAAAGGGATATAGTCGTCTAAATAATTGCTTTCTTCAACTAATACACCCCAATTTCAGCCGTCAGTAGGCCTTTTCAGAAAAAGAAAATGAGGTCTGTTTCGTCTGTAATCTCAGAAAATATGACAGTAAATTGTTATTTTAGATAAAATGTCAAAATCTTTCTTCTGCTTTTAATCTAATATGGCAAAATTTCACAAATATACATTTATATACGATGCTTCTTCGGGGTAGGATAAAAACTTTCGAGATGAACAAAATATATGGCATATGTTTTTCGGTCAAAAATCACCTCAGATATCCCCCCCCCCCCCCTCTCGGACGTAAACCTGGCTCCGCCACTATATATACTATGGAATGCCCAAGGGTACAATGGTATTTGTACTCGACAGATTTTTTAAAACAAATAAAAGTGATAAAGTTCTTAAGGCACAGTAATATGTCATTGTTCGACATTTTGACATAGCTGACAAAAATATGTCAATATGTCATTGAGTATAAACTTTTTAAAATTCTATTTATTTCTAAGTAAATGCATTATGATATAATGTAGATTGATGGGGATTTCGACTGTGTCATGTATGAAGGGCGACAGTCAAGGAGTGCAAAAACTGCACCTCAAGATATATTATTGGGCATTAAAAAACACACTCATTGCAGTACACTTACAAAGAGAAATCGGAAAAAGACCACCAAAACAACAGAATTTATCTGAAATAGCAATATGTACGCCATATGAATCTTAAATGTTAAAGATGGTTTATTTTCATTTAGAACACCACTTTCTGAAAATCTATCTTTCCACGGTAAAGTATTAAGTATTAAGATTTTAAGATATTAGGTTCGATAACTAACTGTGCAATCACTTTATCGATTTCTGTAAATTTCAACACTTGTTCGACCATTGCAATGTACTAATATATCTGTAATACTACACACTTATCACTACAACATTGTTCAAAAACTCCTTTGAAATTTGAATTCGAATTGAACACTTCAACAAATGGGTAGCTCTTCAGTATGCATGCTATTGAGTTAAAAATGAACTGAAGTTAATCGTATGCAACACTAATTGCTTTCATAGCAATGAAGCAAAACCTATTTTGGCGCCCTCGGACGCTTGATTGAATTCAACTTTACTTAGGTAAATAGGTCGAATCACTTCAAACGTTGCCAGATAAGTCGTTCAATGTCATTTCTGTCAGAATCTCCCTATCACACCAGACAAGCCGAAATTGTAACTTCGACCTTCACATTTGACAAATCAATTCATCAAATTGACCTGACAAGAGCATGTTTGCACTTTTAAACGTTCCGGAAACACTACTCATCATATGTATTTAAATCAAACAAGCAAGACATTTATAATCTATGACATAATCTATCTATAAAGTTTGCCATTAGTCAAAATAAAATACTTAGTAGACTTTTAAAATTCGTTTAGATTTAAGTATGAAGTGTTAAAGGTAGACCGAATACGAATTTCAACGAAAAGACCACTGTCTCAAATTATAACTTATAACCGAGGTTTCTGATAGACATTTTAGAAATTCTTCCTCCGTTTGCTGAAAAAATCCTAATTATTTTCTTGCAATCTAATAACCCAATTTGCTATTATATTTTCCGTACCAATAAATCATTTACTTGATATATTGACAGTGTAAATTACCTAAACGCCGTGTAGGCTACAATGAAAATCATAAGGCAAAACTACTGTTACGTAACGCATTAATTGGTTCGGATGAAAATAACTTTTTATTTGGTGTACTTAAACATAGTATTCAATAAAAATCAAGAATAAGATACCATGGAATTACGTTACATCAAACGTATAAAATGTGTCACATTAAGAACATACAATATTATAGTATTCCAAAAATTGTGTTACGTTACTGAATATTCACAACGATGAGTATAACATAAAATTGTTTTACGTTATAGAATATACACTAAAAATAGTGTAACATAAAATTGTTTTACGTTATAGAATATACACCAAAAATAGTATAACATAACATTGTTTTACGTTATAGAATATACACCAAAAATAGTATAGCATAAAATTGTGTTATGTTATAGAATATATACCAAAAATAGTATAACATAAAATTGTTTTACGTTATAGAATATACACCAAAAATAGTATAACATAAAATTGTTTTACGTTATAGAATATACACCAAAAATAGTATAGCATAAAATTGTGTTACGTTATAGAATATATACCAAAAATAGTATAACATAACATTGTTTTACGTTATAGAATATATACCAAAAATAGTATAACATAAAATTGTTTTACGTTATAGAATATACACCAAAAATAGTATAACATAAAATTGTTTTACGTTATAGAATATACACAAAAAATAGTATAGCATAAAATTGTGTTACGTTATAGAATATATACCAAAAATAGTATAACATAACATTGTTTTACGTTATAGAATATACACCAAAAATAGTATAACATAAAATTGTGTTACGTTATAGAATATATACCAAAAATAGTATAACATAAAATTGTTTTACGTTATAGAATATACACCAAAAATAGTATAACATAAAATTGTTTTACGTTATAGAATATACACCAAAAATAGTATAGCATAAAATTGTGTTATGTTATAGAATATATACCAAAAATAGTATAACATAAAATTGTTTTACGTTATAGAATATACACCAAAAATAGTATAACATAAAATTGTTTTACGTTATAGAATATACACCAAAAATAGTATAGCATAAAATTGTGTTACGTTATAGAATATATACCAAAAATAGTATAACATAAAATTGTGTTATGTTATAGAATATATACCAAAAATAGTATAGCATAAAATTGTGTTACGTTATCGAATATTACCAGAAATAGTATAGCATAAAATTGCGTTACGTTATTTAATATACACCAAAAATAGTATAGCATAAAATTGCGATACGTAATTGAATATTCACCAGAAATAATATAGCATAAAATTGCGGTATGTTATCGATTTATTTCAAGAGCAGTATAACATGAAACTCGGTTACGTTTTTGAATAGGCTATTCGTACCGCAACAGTACAAACATATGGCCATCCCTACCTAACTTCAAAATATCATTCTTCACAATCAAAATGGTTTCACGTTTTTAAAAAACCCCAAATATTAGCCCGCCTATTGTGTTCTATTTTATCCGTACCGTGGTTAGCAGCGATAGAGAATACGCATCGTGACGGTGCAAATAGCCAGTGCGTTTTGGATATTCACCAAGAGGAGTATGGCATAAAACTGTGTTGCGTTATTGGATATACGCCATAGCAGTATGGCATAAAACTGTGCGTTATTGGATATTATACAACAATATCGGTATACCATAAAATCTGTTCTGTTACTGGACGTACACAAATAGCAGTATACCATAAAATCGTGTTACGTTATTGAATAAACTGGTTCGGAAATTATTACATTTCTACTTGATCAATAAGTCTCATTAATCCTGTTACCTCCAGGTAGAATTAGCCTATTGTGAACAGTGCAGATAATTAGCTTGTTAAGAAAAATATTTCAATAATTATAATGGATATACCAACTAATAACAACAATGTAACCTTGATACATATTATACACCTACAGCTATAATTAACTTTTATCGTATTCACAGACAATCAGGATTATTCCATCAAATGATTTCCAATAAACTTTCATTATGCTTAATTAAAGGTAGAGTGTGACTTGTGCTTCCTTCAAAAACCAGAACCGTTAAAAAAACATGATTTATGATTTTTTTTAAAACATATTAAAATCATTCTCGTTCTTAGTCCGATTTTCACACCTTTTTGACCGAAACGTCCAGTTTTAAGCTCTCAGACTTTCAGATAGATATTTAAAATAGTTAAAAAAGTTAATCTCACTTTAAAGACATCTCCACCCAACGAACGACAGTAATAAAAGTGATCAGAAAGGGGTTATCGTATAAAGATCAAGGACTGTATGCATTAATCAATATACAAAAAAAATATTCAATAATTGTTATACTAATGAAAATGTTTTAATTAAAAAGCACTTCTCAAGGTAATCAGTAATGCATTGAAATAGGATATCTCCATATCAAAAGCAAATATTTGATTTAGAAGTATAAAACATACATAGTATTATCGGAAATAGAAGGGTTCTATGTGCCAAAGACTTTTCAAATCAGTAAATAGTAAAGAACTATGTGTGACCCCATTCTTTCCGTATTCGTACTTTTTAGATAAAAATGACGCCACTAGTCCTGAAGTAACCTCTTGATGTGAATGAGATACGTAAATGAGAGTGGCAAGTGAAACCTTGTTACTTACAAGTTTAATCTTAAGCCTATGTTTGTGAAACCTTCATAGTCAGCCAGTTGAGAATGGGCTGTGCCGTTGTTTTCAAAGGGATAAAGATATAACTTTGCTTACTAAAGTTATATGATAATATTAGTAAAATAACGACGTATATTTACAAATAAAAATATACGATTTATACTTACACACATCTAAAAATAGAAACATCAATACTTCCGACTGTATTCACGATGATAGTGATATAATACAGGATACATCATTCGTTATCATCAATTAATTTGGCACTTATCTTAACAATATGCTCAAAAATACACAATAGCGCTACGATCTGATGGTATATTTACGTGAAGATGTCATTGACATGAAAGATCTATGAAGGACGATGTAAAGTCGAATCGTTTGCCGCGAGTAGAAAGAGAAGTCTAGTTTAATGAGTGGGATGGTATGGTTGGTGGAAAGATCGATGATTCTATGAGTGAAGATGCCACAGTAGTAGTACTATAACACTAGTACTAGTAGTAAGAGGCTTGATAGTAGAAGCTGTCAGACACTAGATGCTAAATCTTTCGGCACTCTTTTGCATTATTTCCATATTGTATCTAATAATACAGGTCCGATAACTGCGTCATAACTGTATCTATTTTCGTAAATTTCAACAAGTGTCCAATCAAATGCCGTGTACTCATGTAAAATTATGAAACACAGAGTTATGAATCAACCAAACTTTATTCCATACAGCATGGCCAAAATATCCTTCTAAGGTTGATTTCAATTGGATATTTAGATAAAGGTCTTCGGTATATTTTATGCTAATAGTGAACAGATGTGTTAAGTATAAACACCTAGATTATGAGAAAATACAAATGGGTATTACCGTTAACAAAGTATTATTTATAGGCTAATATTTCAATTGAATAACATTAATATCGGCCTAGTAGGGACGAAAGTCTTAACTTACACATTTACCTATAGTTGAATTGTGGGGACACCTACGTCGAATTTCAATTCTGAAAGTTAATCTGATAGCTGGAATTGATATCGTGATATAGCAAATATTCATACGAATTCATACTTAAATGCGCGAGTCATTTGTTTGTTGTCGAAAAAACTGATCTTTCAAGAAATATTAGACTGCACCTCTTTTGTCGATATTAATCAAGATATTTATCAGGCGAGTTTGCACTGAAATTCTCTTTGAATATTTATAATTATCATTTTCTGAATCTGTTTTAAAATTAACAAATTCGGGTTTATTAGGTTTGTTTTTTGGCCAAAGATATTATCTGACTTTCCAGCCTGTTAAACAGAGAGAAAAGACGATTCCCTTAAAACTTCGAAAAATGTAAGATCATCTTGACATAGCAAAAGTCGGTTGTGGAATTTCAAGTTATTATTTGAGGATATGAGTTATTCGCCTTGACTTGAAATCACTGATACTAATGACAAATTAATCACATTCCGTAGTTATGGAATGTACGGAAAAATTCATAAAGCATATTTGCACTCTCATCTGCTCTGTCATATTCAACAATGAAATGCGAGTCGAAAAGTTACGGACTTTGCAGAAAAATTTTGCAGAAAAATGTCATTCCCTTCAGTGATGCAGGTCGGAGAGGCTGACATGGAAAACAAGTCGTTGGAATGGACCAATAAACAGGGGCATCGTGATACAGCCACAGGGTGTGTTTGTAAGATCCCTCGAAATCAAAAAGAGTAGGCTAATGCCGCTGTCTTGACAAAATTTCCCTAATTGTACACTACATGGCGTTTCCCGTCTTAATTAGCCCATTAGGTGCAGAAAAGTAAGACGTAAAACTTCATTAATTTCATTTTCAGTGAAATGTACAGTGAGTAAAGTGCCTCTGAACATTAAGTCTAAGGGAGATAATTCAAAGAAAAATATGAAACTGTTCAGTTGATTTCATTTATTTCTCAATATGTTTGTGGACTTAAAAAAAATGTTTGATTACAGTTCAATATATACATATAACAATGAAAAATTCAACATCATACATAAACAGGACATTTTCTTGACATTGTATTGAATAGCACTATCTATCATTTCTATACTTAAAACTTGCATGCTCAAATAGGCAAGGCTGTATACCCCTCAACCTTTAAGTGAACTCTTCCAAACATGCATACTTCGTATTAATATAAGTATGATTGGAAGTACTCATTTGCAAAATAAGGGGTATTTTTCTTTGTTGCTTGTCAAATTACATCCAGCCTTGCAAATGCGAAAAACAAGAACTGAAGAACGCCCATTCCATTACAAGATTTCCAATTAAGGTGTGAGAACAAATATGAATGACAAAATCATGAAAGTGAATATGAATATTGATTGAATCTGTCAAAATACATAACTAAATATTTGAAAAGTAATTTATTACGGTCTGATATCTTTATAAATCTACCCACAAAACATAAAGAGATAGTTGGTAGATTAATATTTCAAAGCAATAATGAGTCAGAATTGCCTTTAGAATTAACTAAGTTTGTTTTTTAAGTTACTTTCAATAAGATATGTTTTAGATAGTCTATAGATACAAGTTACATAACACAAAATTATGTCCATTTCTGCCATTTAACACATCATTAAATTTACATATACAAAGGATTCATTCTTTCATACATATCTTACTCCCAAATCATACAGTACAATATAATACCAAATTGTTTCAAAGAGCTACATGTGAACTCTGAAACTGATGCAGAGTTGACAATTCCAAATGAAGAATGGTACCAGGTGTCTGGTGATAAAATGCGATTATGATTCTTTCTGATACAGCTCCTATATAGAGATATTTGAATAATCTGTCAAAGGGACATAATCCTGTTATTATTCCCAATAAGTTTAATTGTAACTACCCGTAAAACTGATCAAAATGGGTTTTTCTACACTTGTTTAAAAGTTAACAAACATAATGACAGAATAAGTGAAAACCAATAACTATTAATTCAATTTTCCTGTCTTCTTTTCACTATTCTCCAAGTGGTAGGTCAAAATAACCAAGATTAAAGTCCATACAGAAAACATTGTCAACAAATTATAAAGATTTCTAAGTTAGAGTTTAGTTGACAAAATCAATGTACAAAATATATACAGTAATCATTGAAATAAAAAAAGGTGGAAGTTATGAAATAAGCTCAGATAATAATGCCCATATTCAACCCTGATTATTAACAAAATCAAGATTAATCATTATAAGGTATATTCTCTTCGAAGTTGACAAATCATGCAATGTGTCACATAGAAAAATCATACAAAATAATTCATGATTAATCAGTATACACAAAAAGTTTTGTCTCTTCAAGGTGACAAATCATGCAGTGTGTTATACACAAAAATCATGCAAAATCACTGAAGCCCAATTTTGATTCAAATTTTCTTAAGATCTGCATTACAAAATACTATTCAAAACTGAATCAAATGCATTGTTTTGAACTCATCTCCAAACAATTTCCCATATATTGGAAGCACATTTTGATGTCTTTATCGAATCTAAGACTCTTCAAAATAGATAGCACTGCCTCTTATTATGCACCAAAATATCTAAAATGCTTAACATATCCCCGATCAAATTCCATATTTCATGCTTTGATATCCATAAAGACCTTATTTCATAACAACTCAGAAAATAAACAATAAATTGAATAAATAATATTAATTTACTATACACATTGATCTATTACTTGATTTATTTCTAAATTTCTCCAATCATTATTTAGATCATCTAAATGGTTATCAAAATCTAAAAGTTTTCTATAAGCTTCAGATCGTAGTAAATCACCAGCTACTGTTAAAGTTTCTTCTTCAACTGTGTCTCTAAAAAAAGATAATTTGATGTTTTGATACAAAATTCTTAATAAAATATTAGGGGGAAACAACACAAGACTTCTATCTAACTAGTTTTTTTTTAAGCGAACTCCATTGAGAAAATGCTTCAATTTTGCCATGAAAATCAATTTGAAAACGATGAAGGTTTATTAACAACATCAAGCCAAAAGCATTACTTGCTATTTTTAATCAATAACAACTTTACTTTGTTTACATTCAAGATGATATCTCACTTAACTAAATCTGATATTGAAGTCGCATACTTTCAAAATATAATTCAGTCAATGTACATATCTCCAAATCAAAATCAATACCTTTTATCATATTCTTTAAAATTATTATCTTTAAAACAATAAACTTTATAAGCCTCTGATAAAGACTCTGGTAATATTCTTCTATTATCAATCTACAAAAAACATGATTGAAACCATTAATAGAATAACCTCCTAATTCACTTCATTATCAACTTGGAGAAAACTCAAGATAATCCTCAAAACATGACCATGTTTTTACAGAGTATAACGTCTCAGTGTACAATGAAGAAAATTATATCCGAGCAGCAGAGAAAGATCAAATATTACTTCAGAAATAGCTAACACAACCAATTCAGTTGTTCCAAAATTTCCTCATTATATAGTGTGGTTGTCTGATGGCTTTATTTTCAATAATTTTTATATGTCAGATTCTAATTATCATATTTACCATTAAAACACAGGCTTCTGAAATATGATCTGAAATCTGATCTGATATTTTTCTACCAACAACTTTAGCTGAATGATTCAAACTGAAAAATAATAGTTAAGTTCGAACAGTTTTATTCAATAGCTTTAATATGAAGGTGAACTTTTAAGTTCTTTACATGCAAACTGTCCCTGTGAAATTGTTTAGTTAACATTACTATGAAAACCTCAAGATAGTTAATTCCACAAACTGCACTGTTCCTTAAGCATAAGCTTATAAGACAACAAATCAAAAGTTTATAACTTTCCATTTATTCATAAAATAAAGGTAGTGTGTTACTTACGTCATATCTTCATAATTAGAATTAGCCTGATAATAACCACCAATGACTAAACCTTTACTTTTACAATACCCATCAATCTGAAAATAAAAATATCAAGCTTATCTCAATAATCATAGGGAATAAACCTAATGACATTTGCAGTTCTTCAATTTCATTCATCTGTATTATTCAAAATGGTCCAGATGTTAGATTATAAGAATATTGATACATGATCGATACAATTAGATTCTATGGGATGGATAGGCTTATTGAATCCTACCTGTAAAAGGGCAACTTCCAGCATGGGAGCTAAACTCAATGATATATGGAATAATGGAATACAATCTACAAATTTCAGTGATTTTGATTGTTTCGTTTTGTTCTCCTCTGCCAGGAGTATTCCATTAACAGCCGCATGTGGATATTTGGCAGCATGGAGTATTATTTTACAGTATGCTCTCACGTTGAGTGAAATCTCCGCCATGTTTTATCCTTTTATATGATTTACTGCTGCACAGTCTGTGAAGATTATTTTTTGAAAAATGTTTAACCATCTTGATATTCTCTAATGTTATATTGTGAGAAACAATATTTTATTTTGAAAAATATGAAGGGTGAATTCTACCCTAGTAATGATTAATTACAATTAGTTTGTAATAAAATGTTTCGTTTCATGAATAAAATTTAAATGGAACTGTGTACGGTATCTTATATGCACTGAATTTCATAGGTAATAACAGAGCAGACATGTCCAATTTCAAAGTCTAATTTGAAAAACATTCGCACATTGTAAATAGAAATGAACAATGTATATATACATAAAACTATCTTTTCATTTACTACTTATCATATTAGTCCGGAAATGGTGAACATGTACAATGAACCATAAATAAGTTACACCGTTAAAGACTCGAATATCATGATATTTAAGGAGCCTAATAAACAACCGCCTGGTTGACCTGATATAAAGCAATATGGTCTCCTAAAAACAACACGTGCTTCATTAAAAGTGTAAACATTGGCATATCATATCATAACTCTTTATTTACCACTGAATATAACAATCCAAAACGTGTGCAACCTTTGAGTAAGTCTTGATCTGATGAAATGAGAATTACTGTCAAGTCCAACTCAAACTGAAATGCCCACTTCTTGATCTTTAACTGATACACAGGTTCCTACAAATTTGGCATATACTTTAAAAAAATGCCCTCAATCACTTTTGGGTATCAATGCCTTTAATGGTCATTTATCATTGTCATCTCATTCAAATGTAATTATCACACGAGGAAAGACCTTGGCCAAAAGAACTATATTTGTATTATTTTATTGATTAAGAGTATTGTTTTATACTTTCAGGAACCTGTGATATAATATTACCAGAATAATGGAGGTTGATTTTCCTCGAGGTAAAGGGAGCCAGAAGAGAGATAAAAAGGCAACTGCTAGGAAGCCGGTCAAAAGAAAACGGGAGAAAAACCTGTTCATGGTAGGCCTATGGCTTTAATTTTGAAATCAAGAATTTGATATCCTTTGTATTGACTTGACCTGTAATCCAATAGATGCTTTATAACAAGAGGTGTCGATGACAAAAATGCTTCACAACATTGAAATTGTATATGAACTAAATGATAAATGCTTTTCATGTAGGCTTATAGTTTTTCAGATGCAAATTCTTTTGTTATTACTTATTTTTTAAATTTATATTCTCCAGACCGAGAAAAGTAGACCTAAATCAAAGAAAAGAAAGATTTCTAAAGTTGAAGAAGATGATGGAAAAAAACACAAAATACAAGGAACTGTTGACACTCATATTTCAAACAAGATAGAACCGTTTACTATTAAGGTAGTGTACATTGATCTCTTTAGAAAATATCATAATCACCATTAGAGGTATGTCATGAAATTTGTACCTATTGTCTAATGTGTGCTAACAATACTCTCATGTATTAACTTTTCAGTAGTTCAAAATTAAATCAGCAATTTCTAGCTCCAAAATTAATTTGAAAACACTATTGACAACCCTACTAGTAATTTGTACTGTTTGTGTATTTTCAGTCAGTATGTCCTGGTATGGTATTATTAGGTTGTATCAGTGAAATTAAAGATTATAAACTAATCATTACATTGTCGAACAATATAAAAGGTGTGGTTGCTATAACAGAAATATCTGATGCTTATACCAATAAATTACAACAGTTAGCTGATGGACAGATAACAGAGGAGGAGGTTAGTGAAACAGATAACAGAAATCGAAAACTTTTTTACATTTACACAAAAAGAGGTTTCTCTTCTTTGTATGTGTATTTGGGAGACTTATTGCTTCATTTTGCACCATTACAACATCTGTGGTTTCTTTTGATTAGAGAAAAACGTGATAAGATGATAAGTATCGAAGGGGCTATCAATGTTAATTTATTTCGCAAATGATTTTTTTCAGGAAGTATATGGTTTATCGGAAATGTTTGAAGTTGGTATGATAGTATGTTGTAAAATAGCTGATAATAAATATAATATCAATAAAAAAATATTAGACTTAACATTAAACCCTCGTCTGGTACATGAGAATAAAACAGCTAAATGCTTGAAAAATAACATGGTATGTAGATTTTTTATACTCAAGAGGGAATCAAATGAAAAAACTTTAGTAACATTTATTGTAATATGCATTGTGTATCTCATGAAACAGTGTGAAACTCCCTTAAGTAACAACATGTTTCAGGTTCTGTTATGGTATTACTAGATCGCTTTACAATTAACGTACTGAGCACAGTGTAACAGTGGAAATATTGTCAGGTTTTGACTCAGATAAAGAAATAAGTAAAAGGTTGATATATATTTTTTTTTTGTAGTTGATATGTGGAAGTGTGGTAAGTGAAGAAGATCATGGTTATTTAGTTGATATTGGTATACAACAAACTACTGGTTTTCTCTCAAAAAAATATACTCAGACTTATATCGCGACTATGTGTGAAGGTTAGTGTTTTCTTCTTCAAATTGACTATGAATTCCTTTCATTTCAAGTGACATATCTTGAACCTAAGAGAGGTATGCCTTTTGATGTGAACCTTTGGTTCATTATTCCAATACACTGCTGTTCACAAATGGTTCAGAAATGCAAGATGGAATTTTCTGATATTCTTTATTTTCTTTACATTAGTGAATTCATCTAATAAGGATTATTCTAAGTGCTGCTACCTTTCAAACTAGGAAAACCCAAACTCAACACAAATACTGACAGAATGATATGTTTTGTGTTTATTAACTTGTATTGTGTATTTATTGTATAGGTGATAGTTTAATGGTAGGAGAGCTAGTATGGTGTCATGTAGAAATAAAAGATGAACAAGAATTATTATCAGACAGTATCCATACAATATATTTAAATATTCAACCAGACATTATCTCAAAAACAATGGTAATTATTGATCATATAACCAGTATTATTCACTAAAATTTCAGAAACATTAAATTTTGTTCAGATATGGCTACATTACATGAAGAAAGTTGTGATTTTCAAAGCCTTGATACACCTTGTATGCACATTTTGTAGCAATACTTCAATTGCTTTGGAGACATTGAAACTGATGGTTAAGATGGTAGATTGTTTTCGTTTATTTTGTAGATAGAAGTTGATAGACCTATTACATACTATAATTTAGTTCCTGGCCTAAATGTTACTGGTATTGTCAAGAAGGTAGAGTGAAAATATTTCTTCTTACAAGCAATATTGTTCGGGAAAGATCAAGCTCAAAAAGCTTCATCAATCATTAGTTTTGGAGAAAGGATTGCAAAAACAAGCTTTGTAATTCTTGTTAAACATATGTGCTGATGTCACTTCAGCAGGATTAAGAAGCATCACATTTGGGGGCCGCTCGATTGGTGAGTTCTGCATGTTCCTGATTCGTGGAACAAGTTTGAACAGACTCATGAACATAAGCTGATTTCAACTGAGAATCTAGGTATTTTATTTGATGTTTATCATGTGATATTTCAGTCTAGTGAATATGGTATAGTAGTACGTGTAGGTAATAAGTTCTGTGTTATACATTCTACACATGTTAATGGTAGTCATGAAGATTTTAAAGAAGATCAAAAGGTAATTCTTGTAAATGATGTTTGATATTAAATAAATCTTCTCATTCTTAATTACCTTGGCTGTTTTGAAATTTGGAATATTCCTAAGAGACTTGAGTATATTAATTCCTCTTTAAGATATATTTGAAAATATGAAAAACAGTTTGATGTGACTTAACATGTTATTTAATGTTATATAGGGTTTTCTTATCTGGTAATAGGATTAATACAGTACGAGCAACTGTGTTGTACTATAAGGGGAATAACTCTTGTTAAGAATGAAGTTTTTCAGACCACAAAATACCACATTTTGCAAATCCTGTCAGATACAACTGCCAAATGTGCATACTGACCCCTTATCAACCACAAAGATTTTTTTTTTAAACTTTCGCTCAGAGAAGATGTTTTATGTGTCTAAGAGAAAACCTATTAGTAGCAGTACAAATTCCTCTGATATAATGTTTTGTTTCAATTGTTTTGTTCTTTATTTCAGATTCCAGTAAAAATTCTGTATATTCATCCAGAGAGTAAGACAGTATATGCTACCACTCTACCACATCTACTATATTATAATGGTACCACATTAGATAATAAATTTAATGAGTTTACTGTGGGAGATATTGTTAAGAATGCTGTAGTTTGTGAAACCAGCAAGAAAGGAATATATCTGAAATTAACTCATGGAATAACAGGATTTGCCCAGGTAAATTTAATAGTTTTAAATGGATTCAATGTTTCACTCTACTGTCTGTTTTGCCTGCTAAAAGTGATATGATACAAAATGATTAAAAAATTGCCATATGGACATTTTATATTATTATAACATATTTTTATATAGTTAAAAATTATTTTTTTGAAAAGATTTAAGTATGTTTTTTTTCTATCATTTTCCAGAAAGGTCATCTATCAGATTCCACAGTTGAAAAAATATCTGAACAGTTTCCTATAGGCTCAAAACAAAGGTATTTACTTAAAATTTAATTTTTTTATTTTTGGAAAACTCTAGTTGTGAGCTAAAACTTCAAGGCAGGTGTTATTATGATTCAACTCTTTAAATGGCTTGCAAAAAAATTTTTCATTCTTGTTTTATGTTCATCAATAGATGATACCATCTTCTTTATTTCAGATGTAGAGTTATAGGCTTTTCACCAATTGATAATTTTATTATGTTATCTTTGAAACAGTAAGTATTGAAATTGTTACTTAGGTAAAAGATGAATTTTATAAACCAATTCCTATAACCTGCCATAAACTTACAAGTCTCTGCATGATATACTCTTTAAACCTATAATGCAGAGAATAAAAACTGTTTGATGACTTTCAGACATTTTGTACTGCTATTGTACATGTTTATTTATTTTTCTAGGAGTATATTAAATAGAGATTTTATCAAGATACGAGACATAGTACCTGGATCTTTGTTCAAGGTAAATTAATATATATTTCATAGAATAAGTATATGTTATAATTTAAAAAGCCTAGAAATAGAATGGTAATAGTTCTATCCTGGCAAAATTTCTTCAAGATGTTGCCAATTATCATAACTCTAAATAGGAACAGTAGAGGCTAAATGGTTTCTTCTCATTTTTCAGAATTTAATTTAATTTTCAGATTCTGAGTAAATTTGTATTATTGTATTAAATTTGAATAGGTTGAAGTGAAATATGTAAAAGATACAGTAATAGGTGTTAAAATTGGAGATTTAAAAGGTATTATACCAGCTCTACATATGGCTGATGTACCGTTAAAAACACCACAGAAATTATTTAATGAAGGAGATGAACTAGATTGTAGGGTAGGTTAATCTTAATTTTTGTTTTAAAATCCTTAAAATCAACTTAAACCAAAATAGGGTTTAAAAAGGGATATACATGGTATTTCTGAGGCCTATTTTCAATGTTTTATTAGACTCCATTTGTCCATTTGCTGAAAATATTTTTTGATAATTCTATTTCTATTTTAATTGCAGGTTCTATCGGTAGATATGAAGGACAATAAAGTAACTCTTACTAATAAAAAGTCACTAGTTAATACTACCTTACCTATAGTACATGATACCAGTCAAATACACAAACATCTAGAATTAGAAGGCTTTATTGTTATGATGAATGATAAAGGTGTTCTGGTAGCTTTCTATAATAATGTAAAGGTAGGTGGGAGTTATCTGCCCTTATCCTTAGTTTATAAGCTTTGAATATCTATGCATGTAATTCAATTTACTCAAGTGTATGAAAGGGTGCGTACTATACTCGCAATTATATGGTATCAACATAATGAGTTTTGGCTCCTAATTAAACCTTGCACTGCTGACTTTAATGCTTTGATTATTGACTTGTTTGCTGTATTTTGTAGGGTTGGGTACCTATATCAGAACTAACTGAAGAGAGAATAGAACATCCAGATAAAGTTTTTTATATAGGACAAGTAGTAAGATGTAGAGTTATAAATTATGATGAAGAGAGTAAGAAAATTATACTTTCTCTCAAGGTATGCTATTCTTACTGTTATACTATTATATATGGTGGTGGGCCCTAATCTCGATTAGCAATTGAAAGTCATCTTTCCTCATATTCTAATCTGAAAATGGGTACAAATAATCTAGAATCGAACAATACCAAGAGGTTTGGCCGAGGACCTGTTGGAAGACAGGATCCTGGTGAACCTTAGTTGTTACTCTAGTAAATATGATAGAATGAATGATTTATACTATTTCAGAAAGGCACCAGACAAAGAGAACCAAGAAAAAGACAGATTTCAGTATCTGATCAATTTGAAGCTGGGAAGGTAAGAAATTTCCAAAAAAAGCCTACTCTTCTCTAAAAGGATACTCATAGAAATCACCAGTTGTGTTTGGCTATTTTCAACGCATGTCTCATGCAACTTAGTTGTGAGTTCTCTTCTGTACTCATGACCACTTTCATTATTTCGACTGGTAATTGCTATGGTGTTACCTGGGCACCTTTATTATGACATCCGGCTCGAAATGAGAGTCCTGATGATGAGTTTTATATTTGAAACATGTTTATAGCAGAAAATGAAATCTTTGTGAATATGAATAGTGTATTTATGTAGCTAACTGTGATTGTAGATAATAGAATGTAGAATAAAGATTAAAAGAAGAGATGTATTTATAGTAGAAGATCTAGCTAGTAGTTATGAAGCTGTGTTATATAAATCTCATCTTGCTGACTTTGATGACTTATGTGATTTATTGTGGGAAAAGTTACAAGTTGATGATGTTTTAAAACAAGTTATACATTTTTCTGGCACCAATAAGATAGTATCCTTTACAACTTCAGTGGTTATCATGGTACCAAACTTGCAGCTGCTCAAAATCAAAGTAGAACTTTATTTCATCAACATGACAAAAGATTTTTTCTGTTATTCTTAAAAGAATGATAAATTTCATTGGGTTCTGTAGCACAGTTGGTCAGAGCATTGTTTTCTTACCACATGAGGTCACCCAGACTGAAAAATGACCAGCCTTGACCCAGCTGAAAATGATTACCAGTAAGCCAGGACAGATCAGTGCCAAGTGCCAGCTGGTTGATTGGAATCTTGGAGTGTTTGCCTTGTAAAATATAGTTATTTGTTTGTTTTTCTATTTCTTTCAAAACAATTGGCATATGCTGCCATTGTAGGTAATTGCTAAATGTATTGATTTGGAATATTTTTTACTCCATGAAGAGTTGGAATATTTTCTTCCTTACATCTAACTATAGGTAGTATCAATGAAACCATCTTTATTAAAACAGACAGAGAATGATATTATACCTAGAGATTTCTCTGATATCAGTGTAAGTAGATTGTGATTTATCAGCTTGAAAAGGATATATGCATTTCATATTTCCTGTGAACAGTAACTTTTTGAAGCTTCAGTATAATTCTAAGGATCTCGTTAATATATTTTAGTATCTTTAAACACTCTAATGAGTTTTATTGATCCAGAAGATCTACACGTTCTTTGTTGGCGTCTTCCTATATTGCCCGCTCTTCATTCACCCCTTAAACACTCACATTTTGCCCTTTCTCTGTTTTGCCCCTTTCCCATGTCCCTTGGTTCTCTACTTAAAAGAACTATGGAATCTTGGAGTGTTTGCCTTGTAAAATATAGTTATTTGTTTGTTTTTCTATTTCTTTCAAAACAATTGGCATATGCTGCCATTGTAGGTAATTGCTAAATGTATTGATTTGGAATATTTTTTACTCCATGAAGAGTTGGAATATTTTCTTCCTTACATCTAACTATAGGTAGTATCAATGAAACCATCTTTATTAAAACAGACAGAGAATGATATTATACCTAGAGATTTCTCTGATATCAGTGTAAGTAGATTGTGATTTATCAGCTTGAAAAGGATATATGCATTTCATATTTCCTGTGAACAGTAACTTTTTGAAGCTTCAGTATAATTCTAAGGATCTCGTTAATATATTTTAGTATCTTTAAACACTCTAATGAGTTTTATTGATCCAGAAGATCTACACGTTCTTTGTTGGCGTCTTCCTATATTGCCCGCTCTTCATTCACCCCTTAAACACTCACATTTTGCCCTTTCTCTGTTTTGCCCCTTTCCCATGTCCCTTGGTTCTCTACTTAAAAGAACTATGGAAACATTAACAGGTGGAGAAGATAAAATAAGTTATATAGTTTTTAATTTTTATTTCTGTCACTGAATAAAATCTTATTGTAAAAAGGTTTTTAGGGTTACTCATGTAAAATGATAATTTATATTATTTGTTTATAGAAAGATATGATATTACCAGCTGTAGTAAAGAATATAGTAGAATATGGTATTTTCTTTACATTGACTGGTGGATTAGGTGGATTAGTTCCAATGAAGGTATGTATTATTTGGTAACTGTTTGCTAGGAAGGTGCTGTTAATATTCCTCTCAAATTAAGTAAAATTCTGAACAAGGGTTTTCAAAGAACAACCCAGCATTTTTAATCCCTTAGGTAATATATTTTGACATATTTTGCTAAACGTTTCATGTGGTCATTATGTTAAACTGAAGGTAATGTTTAGTTCTATCAATATTTTGATATTTTAGGTTGCAAGTGATAACTATTTATCTTATGAAGATATAGTAGAACACCTCCATATTGGACAGAGTATAGTTATACGTATTACCTATCTTGATATAGAGAAAAAAACATTTGTTGGTTCCATGTTGACCAAACATTGTTTTCCTAACTCAGTAAATAAAGCTTCACTATTGATGGAATCCTATTTAGATAATAAAGATTTGGTTTATGACTTACTGAGTACTAGTATGTCTTGTAAAGGTAAGTGTTATGTTTACTATACTTTTGCCTAGTTTCGACACTTAAAATGAAAATCAAAAAATAATTTTCCAGACTTCTTGGATCTTGTTTACTTAGTTTCATATTATCTAGTATATTTTTCGTTGTTTTCAATGATGTTAAAAAGCAAATGAAATGAAGAATTTGAAAAAAATCCATGATTGTTGCTATATAATTAGCGATTGAAAAGATAAGAATTAGAATTTTACTGTTTTTTTTGTCAGATATTATGAGTAAAATGAGGAGTATACCAGTAGGTTCTGTTGTTAGTACTGTAGTTAATAATCTAGATGATGATGGTATTGACTCTACATTATCTAATGGTTTACAGGCACACGTCTCTACTGATCTAACTTATGGTAACTAATTATAATTAACTTTTATAACAAAATGTTTCAGGAATTTAAGCCCTGTTCTGAGGATAGTTTTGAATACTAACAATATCCCCTTGACAGAAAGTCTGTAAACAATAAGCCATGATTACATTCTTTCAATGGAAGGCTCTGATTGGTCCTGTTCTCTGGTGTACAATCTAATCAAATGGTTGCATTTTGAGTTACAGAAATAGTGGCTAGTGCAGTCAAGGTATAAGGCAGAGTTTGTAATAGCTTAGAAGATGGGTAAAACTGTGATTAAAAGTAAATATTATGTATTTGAATTCTGGTTTTTATTCTAGGTAAAACAGTGATGGAAGGAGATAAGATATTAGGTGTTGTATTGTCTATAGATATATTAAATAATAGAATAGAATTATCTCTAGATGATAAGGTTATATCTGCCATGAAAAAAACACAAACAGAAGATGATGTTCAACAGGTAACTACACAGCTGATGTTTGCTTACTATGATTTTGATCTGAGGCCTTAACAGGGGCCAAGATAGTATTTTCCCCCTGTCTGGAAGCAGAATGTATAAGTTTTAGATCCTTTGACACTGAATTTGGATAATGAATAGACTAATACTGTCCTGGCAAAATTTGCCTTAATGCATTGCATTGTCCCTCTCAATTGGCCTTATCATGAATACAAATTTTTTATGACAGTGAAAATGTATTCTATTGAACAAAGAATTAAAAAATGATTGCTGAAATCAAGTGTATATGCTTAAATATCTGGCCTTTATTGATGGAATAAGTTCTAAAATCAATATATTTTCAGTTAAATATCCATACAACTATATCATCTACTATATTACAAGTCAATCCTGTATATTATTTAGTATCATTAAGAGGAAAAGCTCTAGGTTCTATGGCTTATGTACCTACAAAACAGGTAAAATTTCATTTTGTGCTAGTATTGCAAGATACATACATGTGTGGAATTTTGCCACATAATACATAAATAGACTGGATTTATATTGGAATTATTGTCTTAATCAAAGACTTGATTAATTTGGTTGTGTAAACAGTTTGTGTGTTAGCTATCGAATGTCCATTTTGGCAATGAAATTTTGAATTAAGATAAATACTTGTTCTTAAACTTTGAAGTAAAATTATTAGAGAATATCAACCCTGACTATGGTATTTTGTATATATTTCAGACTATTAATAGTATCAATGATAAAGAATTATTCCCAGTTCATCACAAATTAAATGTTAAAATTAATAGGTTAGTGATTGTGTCATCCAGTCTCTTTTTCTCTTATGCTCGGGGAAATCTGGCCAGCATCAATAAGTTTATACCTGAAGTGGATGTAGGACAAAAAGCAGTCACATTGTCCCTGTTTTCGTGCAAAGATTTTCTTCACGGTATATACTTGATAGTGTGAGACATTAAACTCCATTTTATTATGAAAGTTTGACTCTTTATTAACCCTTCAAACACTAACTTCCATGTAATATAACTTCAACTCATAGGCTGGTAGAGCAGTCTATGTTGAAAGGGTTAATGATAATTGATAGTTTATGTTCTAGTGTTCACAATGAGAATCTGATAGCGTTAGTCAACTATAAATTAATGGAAGCTCAGATCGAGAAATTTAAAGAGAAGTTTGTAAAAGATAAGACCTATCTATCTATTGGTGGGTGTTACACAGCTTGTATAAAACAGATTCATCCCTCTACCATGGAGTTAGATATAGAGGGTTATACTGGTACTATACACTGCGCTGATATGGTGGACACTATTGAAAATAATGTAAGCATTTTGTTATGAAACTTAACCATTTAAAGTTTGACTTTTATCTTTAATGTGAGGAATAAGTTTGTATGAGCTAACATGTGCCTCCTAAGGCATTTCATGCTAATAATTTTATTATCACCAGCATGCATGCTGATTTTCATAGGGACACATTTAGCTAAAATCTACCTGATTTTGATTTGGATGGTAAATATTTAGGCTACTATCGCCCTTCAATTTACTTACAATAAATAACAAATTGTTGTAAAAATATAATATGTTGATCTCATTTAATTTTGACTCATCTTTAATTTCAGGGATATCATCCTTTCAGTGAATACAAGATAAATGATAAACTTAAAGTTCGAGTCATTGGCTTTGCCAAGAAGTAAGTTCATACAATAGAATTGCGGTATATATCGTAATACAAGTCAGATTGATGATATATTATTAGTAATATCAATTTTGCCATTGATGATATACACATACTACCAAACGCTTATCTGAATAAAAATCACCGCACTGACATGTTATTTGAAAAGAAATGACATCACATTAATATATATTATCATGAATGTGTTCAAATAACTTAGTGTTTGTTTGTGAAATGTATATTGAAAATCAACAAAAAATTTAATCATTTATACCATTGTTTATTTCTTTTATCAGAAAAAGTGAAGAAAAGATAGCAGAATGTGTAGCTAAACCTAGGTATAAAATATTATAATTATTGATTATATACATATAGTTTGGATAATTTGCTATTTTTAAAGAAAAAGGTTTTTTATGTACCAATATCTCTCCTGGTTTCGACTTTTTGGCTCTCTCATGGTACCTTTGTGTCATAGGCAAAATGCAAAACTAAAATGTTCAAATGAAAGCTTTATAGTGGATAGGTTGCTGTGGATATGTGTTGAGGACAATTAAAGTTGTCAGAGACTGCTAATATAGTCCTTGATGTTTGGGTTAGTACTTGGATGAAATAGTAATAATATTTAAATTTTTCAGCTGTTTTTAGTGTTTTGAGCCTTAAATTACAGATTTCTTTTTTTTCAGTCAGCTGAAGGGAAAAATTGGAAAAGTTGACAAAAGTTTTCCACTGAAGAGTCGTCGAAATGTATTCATTAAAAAGGTATTTGATAATTTACTCATTTTTTCTGTTTTCATTTTAAAAAAATAGTGAATTAAAGAAAAGTTAATTGTGGAATGGTTTGTGTGCTAGTGAATGATCAATTCTATGGAAATATGCAGTAGGATTATTGCTTTGGAGAGCCAGTTCGATCAGTTGTTGCTTGACTTTTAAAGATAATACTAACATCAGTATAATATTGTTTTTATGTAGATTGATAAAGAAGAGGTCTGTGTATTTTTATCATCTAAAAGAATGGGCTTGATTTCAAAATTTGATTTATCGAATGACCTAACAGTAAGTACTATTTTATATTCATTGTATGTATTGTACCAATTGATCTGGAAAATGGCAAGTTGTGAGCTCATTTCTTCTTCTTGTCAAATGGTATTCTTGTTTTGTCTCCAACAAAAATTTGTTAAACTAAATGCTAAAGTCATTTTCTTCACTTTTTTTTCAATTCATTCATTTATGTTCTTCATGATTTTAGGCTTTAGAACATGTAGCAGATCATTTTAAGAAAGGTCAAGGCTATGACGCAGAAGTAGTAGGCTGTAAAGGAAGGAGAAAAATTGTCTTGTCGCTACTAGGTAATATATATTTCATTTTTAGCTATTTGTTGATTTGAAACATGTCTAACATTTTCATTGGCATAGCAACACTTGAACTTATGTATCTTTTATTTATCTTGGCTTTCAAAAATGTATTCACTGTATCTACATCTACAATTTTGCATCTTTCATAGGAAAAACCTTTCTTTTTTTCCAGATCACAGAGAAAAAACTGTTGAAGGTGAAACAACGAAATGTTTTGTTAATCACATAGATATAGAAACTAATGAATTATCAGTTTCTTTACCATGGAAATATAAGGCTATTGTGAAAGTCAATAAGAACATTGAAAATTACCGTCTTGGTCAGTGGTTTTGGTGTGATGTCTTAACAATAGATAAGACTAAAAGAACATGTACTATAAAACTGAAGAACTCAAGAAAAGAGAAGACATAATTTTAAGCTAGATATTTCTTGTGTTCATTGTATAACTTGTAATTAAAAATATTCATTTGTAACACGATGTTCTACTTTGTAAGGAGCTATGGTGGCTCAGCAAGTAAGATGTTGAGGTGGGAAATAAACCAAGGCCAGGTGTGCTACAGGCTGTACATGTTAAAGATCCCTCAAAAGTTATAAGTCGAAAAAAAGTAGGCTAATGCTGCTGTCCAGGCAAAAGTTCCAAATCAGTTCATGCATCCCTATTCCCTATCCCTATTGTTTAATATATTTCCAAATTCTTATGTATGAACTTACAATTTCATAGGATAATTGACAAGTGGAAATCTTGCCTACTCAATCAATAACTTTAGAAGCTTTTGAATTCTAAATATAAAACATCAATCATGAAAAGTTTATGAATCCTTCTCACTGGAAACGTGTTGATGCCATAATGGTTTTTCCCCCTGTAAGCTGTAAGTCATTCTTTCTCAAGTGTAGGCCTATCAAAGGAACATAACTCCATACAATCACAATTCCCTGAATGATAATGATTAAAGGTTCCTGATAAAACAATATTTTATTACATTTTCATGACAAAACAACATAATATGGCATATATTTTTTATAAAAAGTGATACATTTCTCAAGTATCAATTATGACACCCTCATATCTAATATTGGTACAGTGAAATTATATGGGGTCGTTCACATATTAAATTTTACCTTTTGACACTAAATTTCATAGCAAGCGGATAGAAAACATAGGACCTAATTGGGTGAAACCTACCTTCTTAAATGAAGAGTCCAATATGGCTGCGCCCATGAACAGCATTGTTTCAGATGTAAACATACTAGTTAATTGAACTTAGATCATTAATTTTGGTCGATAACTTCTAATTTTCGTTCAAAGTTCACTCTCTACTCTTGTTTTCTTTTTCACAAAGCTATATTGTGGTTAACCATTTCATCTCCATCGACATCCTCGACTCTCGGTCTGTGACTCTAGCCTGGATTCTCGTAGTTGTATTCGCTAAGCCCTAGCTCTTTACTCCCCCAGATGGACATTCTCATGGGGTTAAGTCATAGTCAACTTGGTATCTTACCATTATGACCACTGGAAAAAGTCAAAATGGTACTATGTAAAGTTAGATTAGGTGCCAAGTTGAGCTACTAATATTGTAAACTTTTGTATGTTGTGAGACTATTATAAGTATGCCAAAAGTTAATAACACCAAAATAAATATATCTCTAATCCCCTATTGTTTTTTTTAGCTAAGTCCTATCTGCAGTATTGTTAATTAATGGTAAAGAATATGAAAAAGAAATTGCAAGTTTCTAAGGTTAAGACAGAAGGATTGACTAGTACTAGTACTAAAAGCAATAATAAAGTTGGCAATCCAATAACTAAGAAGAAAAACAAGAATAAAAAGAAAATGGTGGTAGGAAATGCTAATGATGTTGTCAAAGACAGAACTCAACAGAAAAAGAACAAAAATGCCAACACTAATAAACTACAAGCAAGCACTAGTGATGAGAGTAAAAAAGAAAAAATGTCAAAGAAAAAATTAAGCAAAGAAAAAAGAAAACTTGACAGTGATATCAAATCTGATGTAAAGGAAAAAAGTGTTAAGAATGAGGATGAGGACATTATCCTACCCAAAAAAATAAAACTTGGTTCACAAAGGGAAGTGAAGGTGAAGAAAAAACATAAACATGTTCCCCTTAACAAACCATTTCAACAAAAAATTGATTCATTTCCTGCATCAAAGATAGTTAAATCCTTCACCTCATCAAAGTTTAGCAGCAGTAGCAGTGGTCATAATTCAAAACAGGTACCGGTACAGTAGTTATCAAATTAATATTTTCAAGAACACTGGATACCTAGGATTACCTAGTCTCTGTCAATAAAGTTTTTATAATTTTCCAAATTAAGATTATCAAAAGATACACACCTATAATCAGCCAGCAAACTATAGGGTTATCTATCAATTATTTTATCATGCTTAGCATAGGCCCTACTCATCTTTTTGAAACACCTGATGATACTTTGTGGCTTGGTTTGTCACTTTGAATCAATTTTGAGTCCATAGAAATAAAAGCAATTTTTAGTATTAATTTTCATGTGGTAGTTATACTGACATTTATTGTAGAAATCAGAATTACCAAGATTAAAGGTATCTAGTGGTTTTAGTTGGGATGATGAGTTTACATTACCTACTAGTAGTACTAATAAAGACAAAGATAGTAGTAGTGATGATTCAGATTCAGAAGAAGACAAGGTTAGTAGTATTAGTTAAGTTTTGGGCTTAAAGTGTTATACTGCTAATTACCATTTTGTAGAAGAAATTTTAGTCTGTAATTTACACACTGATTCTTCAGAAGAGGAAAGTTAAGTTGTCACAAACCAGACACAGAACAGGTTTTCGTAATAAAGGCCATTAAGAATATGATGTCATGATCTATTGTCAAAAAGGGAAATATTTCATGGCAGAGTTTAAAAGTGGGTTCACTTGATTTGATTTGTGGTCAAATTTTATTTTTAGAAAGTTGAAAAAAGTCGAGCTGAAATTAGATTGGAGAAAATAGCAGAAGAAAAGAAAATATATGAGGTATTATTTTTTTATTAAATTTTTTATAAAATTCATCATATTGCTTTATTTTAATGACAGAATTTTGCAAAATTTAATCTAGATGTATAATAAATTGTTATGTATTGTATTTAACAGTATGAAAAGAAAAGACTAGAAGGTAAAGAAGAATTAGAAACAGCTGATGATTTTGATCGTTTAGTTTTACAATCACCAGACAGTTCTCTAGTTTGGACACGTTATATGGCTTACCATCTAGAATGTACAGAAATAGATAAGGCTAGAGCTGTAGCAGAAAGGGCTTTAAACACTATCAGTTTTAGGTAAAGTTGTGAACTTTTTTTTTCAATGGAATATGATTTATACCATTACAAATTAACCCGGTATAGTCATTTTAAAGACAGAAGAAACCACCATTTTTGACAAGGAAAACAATTTAGGTATACAAGTATCTTCTCTACTATCTTCTTAGTAGGGAGATATTTTAGATTATCTGTACCCAAGTACAGCTTGGTCAAATTACATATATAAAACTAGAAATAGGAACTATGATCTTAGCATGAAATTATCTAAGTATTTTTTTTACAGAGATGAACAAGAAAAGTTAAATATTTGGGTGGCATATTTAAATCTTGAGAATATGTATGGTACCTTAGATCAACAAGAAGAATTATTTGAAAGAGCTAAGAAATTTTGTGATTTTAAGAAAATACATGAACGTATGATCAGTATATATGTCCGCTCTGAAAAATATGAGGTAAACTTTTGTTTTACTGTTAATGAACATCACACAGGAACATCACAAAGGCTTAATACACATCCAAGGGAAAAGGTTTAAATAACATAATAACCAAGGGAAAGGGTTTTTAAATAACATAAAAAGCTAGGGAAGTTTAAATAACATAAAAAGCTAGGGAAAGGTTTTAAATAACATAAAAAGCTAGGGAAAGGTTTTAAATAACTTAAAAACCTAGGGAAAGGGTTTTTGAATAACATAGAAACCTAGGGAAAAGGTTTTAAATAACATAAAAAGCTAGAGAAAGGGTTTTAAATAACATAAAAACCTAGGGAAAGGGTTTTGAATAACATAAAAACCTAGAGAAAAGGTTTCAAATAACATAAAAAACTAGGGAAAGGGTTTTGAATAACATAAAAACCTAGGGAAAGGATTTAAATAACATAAAAACCTAGAGGTTTAAATAACATAAAAACCTAGGAAAAGGTTTTAAATAACATAAAAAGCTAGGGAAAGGTTTTAAACAGCATAAAAACCTAGGGAAAGGTTTTAGATAACATAAAAACCTAGGGAAAGGGCTTTAGATAATGTAAAAAGTGCCTCATCTAACTTTATAAACCTGCAAATTTCTATTCTTACAAAAGTGCATTGATTTACAGGAAGCAGAAGAACTCTATGAAATTCTAGTTAAAAAATTCAGTGGTGAAAAACAGATATGGCTGAATTATGTCCAGTTTTGTTTCCGTAATAATCGTTTTGATAACGGTAGAAAATTGTTACAGAGATGTTTCAAATGTTTAGAAAAGAAAGAACGTAAGTGTATTTACACTTACTATATTTTGATAAATTTGAACATTGTGTAAAACAGTGAGGTAAAGATTTGATTGGGGTATTTTCAGAATTCGCTTTATGTCTAAACAGCTAATCATTGTAAAGGCATTTGCCACATTTGCCCCCCATAAAACGACACCTTGCAATTTTATTTGACCATGGCCTGACAGATGAAAATCTCTTGCAAACCTAGTGAAATTTCCTTTTTTTTTTCATTTTACAGATATTGAAATGATAAGTAAAGTAGCACAAATGGAGATAAAATTTGGCGATGGTGAGAGAGGTCGCACTATGTATGAAAATTTAGTAACTAATTATCCAAAAAGATTAGATTTATGGTCTGTGTATATCGATATGATACGAATATTAGGCGATTTAGATGGCACAAGGTTAGTACTAATTTATTGTGGTCTGAAGTTGTAATCTCCCCTTGTTTGGTGTCTTGAAAATAGGAGATCAAGGAGTTTGTTTTTAAGTGTAATGGGCTGCTAAAGACAGGTTTCCTACAATGCAAAAAATGATTTTAAGTCTTCAATTCCATTGAAAGGGAAACATAAAACGTACAAGACATATTGTAAAACTAGTATGTATTCCTTAAGACTAGCAAGCAGATGTCTTACATGTTCAGGCACAGGAAATATTTTCTTCTGCAGAAGTGGTTACATCTATCAGACAATGACCTTTAAGTGTTCATGTTGAATAATAGTATGAACTTTTATAACCTTTTTAACTGTTATGTCAATGCTTTTAATTCAGTAGGTTCATCATCCATATTTGCTTTTAAACAATTTTTTTCCAGAAAACTGTTTGAAAGAGTTTTGTCTTTGAAGATGAATGCAAAAAGGATGAAATTTATTTTTAAAAAATATTTAGACTTTGAAAATAAATATGGTAGCCCTGATAGAGTAGCTGCTATCAAAGAAAAAGCATTGAAATATGTGGAAACCAAGGGATATTATGAAGATGAATAAGCCTTTGATTTTTGTGTCAATGAATGTACATTTCAAATCATGAATAAAAATTTCAAGTTATTTGTTTCTATTTGTAATTTAAAAGGACAGATTCACCATTTGTTTGACCAATCAACCTTAGTCTTAGAAACGGGATATTTTACCTGTACTAATGAGTAATAGTGTTCACCGTCGAAATTTGGGCTTTCAAATGCATGTCCAGAATGATCTGCGTTTGAAAGATAAAATGACGACTGCTATATAGAAAAGACATATACAGAAAATGCGGAAATTTCTAGTTTGAGGTATATTTGAAGTGCAATGGAATGAAATGAATGGAGTTTTACGTCCTACTTTTCTGCACCATGTGGGCTAATGAAGACGGGCAATGCCATGAGGGAAATTTTGACAGGACAGCGGCATAAGCCTGCTTTTGTTCGATTTCCAACTGTCGAGGGATCTTTAAAGTGCACAGCACGTGACCTTGGATTATTGTCCCATCCGAACTACACGCCTTTTCCATGTCAGCCCCTCTTACCTGCATCACCGACAGGAGGAAGCCGGTTTGAAAAATCCGAATGTATTAGCTCGACCTTCAAGTTAAGCGTCTAACTCACTGAGCCGCCATGGCTCCCCGAGGTATATTTGACGAGATTATGCAATATTCGTACAGTTCTAGTACTTTTGAAAACTATTCAAATACAAATCAACAGTAAAACATGGTGAACCATGGCCTTCAACCATTTTTTCTTATGGATATCTCATTCAGTGGCCTTATTTATTTAAAGTAATTCAATCAATAAAATTGTTATTTCCTAGCCAATTATGTGTAGGAGTAGAAAAACAGTTTACAGGAAAATAGCAATTGCCATTTTTTTTTCTTTTGCCAGTGATAAATTTACTACTCCTGGAAAACCTTACAATCATTCCCAAATTGACAAATTTGGCACGTGAAAATCTGTTTACCATGAAAATGTCTACAAAATATTGAAATAAAATTCTAAATCTGTGCATTTAATTAATAGAATATTAACCAATCTTGATGTTGTTTACCTTGCCTTAGGCCTCCACAAATATTATTCTTAGATATTAGATAACAACTTATTTTAAGCTCTCCATATATTAGAATAAAAAGGCCATTTTTCAAATAGATGGAAGAGAAGGAAAAAACATCTTTTACAGTTGTGGCAGATAATATAATGGGGGAGCACTATGAGCACCTTCTTTACAATGCAATAGTTGCAGTGGCCACCTTTTTTGTATAACTTAAGTTTGTAAATGTAGCGATTTGCTTTGATTGTACGCCATAGAATACAACCAGAGTCGTGGACAGGAAGTCTGTAAACCAAAAGCCATAATGTTACTGTCTACTCTGATAGGCTGTATTCGATGACGTATAATCAAATCGCTGCAGTTCATGATACAGGCGGCTTTTGCAGATACAAGTCGAAGATGTATGAGCTCAGATTTATTAGTGTCTGTTAACATTAAAAATAATTTTGTTCTTTCAACATAAATGTCAATAGAGGGAGTAATCCTTCTTTCGTGAACTTATTTGATTTTATAACGTTTTGAAAAATATTCTGATTTCCAATATTTCACTTTTTGAATTATACAAATAAATGTTTACGCAGGGAATACTCACTTACTTAAACTTACCCTTAAAGGGACAGCATCGCCATTTTCGAAGGTTGATTTGAGTCTTGTATATTTGTAAATAGTCTTCAGAAGTACTAGAAATGTACGAAAATCGCTTAATTCCTTCCAGACAACTGATAAAGATAATTTTCAACTATCTGGATTACTTATCAGAACACTAGTCAGACGCCTGGTTAAATGGCTATTCTACAATTAAATGAACTAAAATTTTCAGCAGCTTTGCTTACATTTTCAAAAGCAGTCAGCAGATATGACTATAAGACGTTAACCGACACGTTTTAATTTAATCGCAGAAAAGCTAATGTTGGATTTCATGAAAGCTGAAATTCAACATTGTACAAATTTCAGCCTCTAAAGCAAATATTTAAATGACTTAATTCTTATCTACTCCAACCATGAACGATTTGTGTACATTACATTAACAAATCTCCTACTTTCACAATATCGTTACCATAGGTTTTCTGTGTGTACTCGTTAAGGAGCGTCAGCAGTGCTTTTGAATTGAAGAAGTTCATTGCACTTTAAACGAAGTTTTTGTAGCAATCTAAATGCCTGAAATAGATGGAACAAATCAGGAATAAAATGGAATAAAAGCGATTGGAGATCTTTCAATTACAGTAAATTTGGAACTAAGTTTCTAACTGGATCTTTAAAGAAAATTAGTTTTAGGATTTCACCGTCTTCAGACAGAATCGATAGTTGAAATTACAAGAAATTGTGTCACCTCTCGATTTAGTCTAAATAAGGGGAATGACTAATAGCATACTAATAGCAAGACTGTCTATACTTACATTTTATAATAAGGTTTATGTAACCCATTAAATATGAACCGTAAAATATCAAATTTATCAACATTTAGTGTAGGTTGAACTTTTAGATGAACTATCTGTGCTCCTTAATGATCAAATTTATGGAAATGGAAATTTAGTGGCGTATCAAGGCGTTAAGATTCGTATTTTTCTAGCATTATTTCTGAAAGGGGTCTTTTATGTCTGGTTAAGGAACTGATTTTAAATAATTCTAAAATAAACCAATGTGAAACTTGTCCTTCTTCACTTTGAAAATAATGTCTAGCCAATTAACGGACTTCTTATTTTATTTATTGTACTGAGCTATTAAAACGGGAATCTTAAATCATCCTGTTTATAAGGAAAAGTAAGTTAATGTTATAATGTCAACAGGGCAGTAATTATTGAAGTCAGGGTACAAGACGAAGCTCGCTAGAGCTTGATGTTGTGAAGAAGATGTGAACTTTGAGTAGTTTTTTATTGCAGCCTTTTAACGTAACGTTGTTATATAAAAAGGTATGTTAGGGTTAAATTTGCTGTGCATTTCGATCCATTAATTAAAGAAATAAAACCTTAAAGTAGATTAATTATCGTCCTCTATGCCTCTAAAACACACGTGTGGCGACTCTGCGATAAGCTTCCTTTATAAATTCTGGATTTGTATTATATTGTGTATACCACGAATGCCGTAACCATGCGCAGAAAAACAGGAAACAAAACTCTACATCTGCATGTAATCAAATCGATAGATACCATTAACTGTTGACATTGCACACATCTTTTTTTTATACCTAATGCCTTGGGATGTCCACGATGGTTTCCGTAACCTTGATTTATTGTAATGGAAGTTAGATTCGCCTGGGTTCTCATTAATTATAAACTCTAACCACCATAATAGAATACAAGTCACTGTACCCAGCTTTGAACATACAACTAAAGAAAACAATATGACCTTGTCGTAGAAGCATGGCTTGACGAACAGTCGAAAAAGGGCATATATTTTCCAGGAAGAGTCACTCGCAATGATATTTATTTTGATGGAGCAAAACAACTGATATAAGGAAAATATTGTAAGTCAGATTAATCTGTATTCGTCAAATCTGGATAGTTTCTGTAAATATGAATACAATTTGCCCTAAGAATGAAAAATGAAAACAATTGTGATTTCTACTAAATTCCCTTTAAACAACGTTCATTTATGGCTGTCTCTGAAAGTATACTTTAATTATACGAATTTGATTGATCTTATATCTTTATGATTTTATTACGTTTTTCATATAAAACGAAGGGAAATATTGATTTTTGTAGAAGTCGAAGAGTAATGTCTGATCTCTTAACATCATTCAATTTATCATTTTATATTTCATATTTAAACATGAAAATCAGATTCAGACTGAGGACATTACTCGAATTGAGATTATAGCCTTTCGCTATACCCCTAATTGTTTTTACTTTTACGTTTTTGAGCATTTGATATGTAACCTTTTGTATTAAGGTTTTCGACGTTATAACCATTGACGACACCTTTTTTTCTATCTGTTAACGCATGGATTTACATAGCTCTAATAACAAGACGAAAGTCATTTTGTGTTATTTCAATACAATGGTTCCGTAATAAAATGACGGCATGAATATTAGTCGAATTATTTGCGACAAACTTACCCCTTTTATTTCTGATTGGCTAAATTAGTTGGAAGACGAATAGAATCTTTGTACGTCATAGATCCGGAATTTTATCTCAGAATTATATTGACCAAAATCGAAACCGTGTCTTTGTTTTTTCGTGAACAAAAAAAACAGTATACGGTGATATATTTGACATCAGGTGGTTGTTAAATTGTGAAAATCGTTCTTGTAAGGTTGTAACAAAACTAATAATTGAAAATAACAATAATCTTAAGAGATATATCAAATCTGTATAATGGTTTCGTGATATGAAAATGTTTTTCTGCTGTCAAACTTGTTGAATTATTGATCGCTTTGTCACTTCACATGGAGTTTGAAACAATTAATTACCATCTTTGCTTATCATATATCAGATATTAGCACAAAAACAACTTCGTATTTATGTCTGTTTTTTGGTATTCTGTATAGAATTTTACATATTTCACTCAATAAACACGCAACATCGTTACCCGTTACAGTTATATTCAATTACCATCCTAAAAGCTTCTACTTACTTTTTAATGTGATGTAAATTGGGGATGGTAGAGAGAAAAGTTAATTGAATTGGTTTGTGTTGAAGATAAAGAGATTTGAGAGGATTTTGAGACTGAAAATGCAGTCAGATCTAATTAAATTTAGCGGATAGGTTAAGCTAACCATAATTTTAAAGATAATGTCAAAGTTCCAAACAGCTTTTGACATTATGATCTCACTGTGAAGAAAAAGACTCAACGAGAAGGCCAAGTTATTCAACATTATGTCATTCAAATATACAGGCTTTTAATACCTGTCGAAAACACGTTGTCAATCTGTCCTGATCTCTAAAAAACAATTTGGACAAAATTGGAATCAAAGTTAACTAAAAACCTCCAATTATAGATCTGTATCAATGATTGTTTTAGGTTATTCTTGGCTAAGAAATCTGTACTTTGCCGTGTGGATGAACTTCCGTTTGATCTAAGATGTGCGCAGTATGATTCTCCGAATGTAGGGTGTGAAACTACTAATTGATCTTATTTCAGGATCATCCTTAACTGCTATTTAACTAACTTTGAAATGGAAGTTTAAATCTGTTTCCTTTCACAATGGATCACAAACAGAGAACTAATTAAAGTGCGAATAGACGATGTAGGTGTCCGGTGCGGTTTACGATGCGAGATTATCAATGCAGTAGGAAATAGTAGCGAATTTTGTACGGACCCGCGTACACGTCGTGTGTTCACGGCTTAAGACTTTGTTATTTGAGGCAATTATTCATCAGATTCCAAAACAATCAATGGGACCTGCAACTTAAATGTCCGTCTATAACATCATGTTGGTTGAGGTTGGTTTAACCTGAACGATCTTTGCTAAGCGACAAAGAATTACAAGCTGTGATCCTAGGTATTAATTCGGCTGGTCATATAGGTTACCAGATAATTTGGTGGAAAAGATATATAGAGAATAATTCCAAAGTTTCTATACCTCACATTGCGTAACCTTTCTTAATTTGAACGATTTATTAAAATAAAGATGCGAAGTAGTCAAATTCAAGATATTCACGATAACACACTCGTTCACGCAGCCTTTTCGTCAAACTATACAGACGGCTTTTCTGCGAATTAAATTCGAGCACAATTACTGATTTTCACCTCCCTTAGGTTTTCATTTCCATTCAAAACACCCCCTCATAATGATGTTGATTTGATGAATCATGCAATTTCCTCAACCTTTCCAATCGTTTCTACGATACGACTTGTTATTTACAATAAAGACAATATCCTTGTCATCGTCAAGGGATTCCATTATCTGGCTGAAACAACTTGGATTAACTTGAAATTATGAAACGAACATAACAAACAATACAAGTGTATTGATTAGAAAAGGTGCTCGCCGTGGGAGTCTCAATTCAAATTGACAGCTATGATTATCGCTAGTTTGATCACCAGAATTTCTAATCAAATGATGCCTATAGCGTCTTTATGAGAAAGGATAAGGTCGGCAATCTTCCCTTCATCTAGAAGAGAGTTGGACGGCGATCGTCGAAAACTACCAAATTATAAAGATAGAAGAGATAACGAACTAGTTCTCCTAATGCCTCAAGATAGAAACCAGTCTAGCACAATTCCTTTTAAAACCAATTAATTCCGGCTCAATAAATTTCGCCTCAATGGTGTGTACAATCATTGATCTGAGAGGCTTCAATGATCTTAGCCCAATTCTGAATTTTATGTATAACGTGCGGAAACTGTAAATGTCTAGGAAGCTACGAGATGGCAACAAGATCACGGTCGTTCTTTTTTTTGTTTTTGTTTTTCAACCATTTACAGTATTGTTCGACAACCTATTGCCTTTGTACTTTTCATAAGTAAGCCGCCGATAAAGGGCATTTGAGAAAACATATATCTACCTACGAAAAGCATAAAAAACACAGAAAACAATGATTAAATCAGTAAGGTATAGAAAACAATGATTAGATCAATAGGAGTATAGAAAAGAATGGTTACACCAGTAGGATTGTAGAAAACAATGATAGGTTCAGTAAGATTGTAGAAAACAATGATTAGACCAGTAAGCGTATAGAAAACAATGATTAGATCAGTAGGAATATTGAAAACAATGATTAGATCAGTAGGAATATAGAAAACAATGATTAGATTAGTTTGAGTATAGAAAACAATGATTAGATCAGTAGGGGTATAGAAAACAATAATTAGATCAGTAGGAATATAGAAAACAATGTAAGAGTATAGAAAACAATGATTAGATCAATTTGAGTATAGAAAGCAATGATTGGATCAGTAGGAGTATAGAAAACAATAATTAGATCAGTAGGAATATAGAAAACAATGTAAGAGTATAGAAAACAATGATTAGATCAATTTGAGTATAGAAAGAAATGATTGGATCAGTCAAAGTATAGAAATCAATGAAAAGGAGTATAGAAAAGAATAGTTACACCAGTAAGATTGTAGAAAACAATGATTAGATTATTAGGAGTATAGAAAACAATGATTAGATCAGTAGAAATATAGAAAACAATGATTAGATCGGTAGGCGTATAGAAAACAATGATTAGATCAGTAGGCGTATAGGAAACAATGATTAGATCAGTAGGCGTATAGAAAACAATGATTAGATCAGTAGGCGTTAGATAAGTACGACTGTAAAAAAACAATTATTAAATCAATAAGAGTATAGAAAAGAATGATTAGATCAGTGAGAATATAGAAAACAATGATTAGATGAGTAACGATTTGATCTGTATGAGTGCAGGGAACAATTATAAGATCTGTAGGAGTGTAGAAAACAATGATTAAATCAGTACAGAAGTGAACAAAACAGAGTACTAAATGAACAGACAAATTGAATTGAGTGAAATGAAGTCAATAACATGATTACCAGAATAGAAAATAATAGTATGAATGTAATTGAGAAAAAATATAATTCAGTTGACATCAGAAATGATTGCCATGAATAGGAAAAATAAAAGTAGGCGGAGATTGAACAGTGGCGACGATAGTCTTCTGGGGTCTGGACGGGGTCCCACCAAAAGAATGTTTTGAAGCATTATTACACATATTTTGGGGCATAAAAACCTCACTTTGATATATCTCAGAAATAAAATGGGGGTACCTGAAAACGATTTTTCTAGTGAGGAAACACCCTAAACCTTACCCTTCGTGTCGCCGCCACTGAGAATGGAATGTATATTACATGCAAAATGGTATGAATTTAGATCCTTGTCATGTTGTTGACGTTTATCAATCTATTGAAATGGGATTATAAAATTTCATCATGGTTGTTTTTGTTAAGTATTATTATCGATTCCATTGGATGTTGTCAACGTTTAAAACCTTAACATGGTATGTCCATTAGTTACCTTGTCAGTTTCCATATTTAGTTCTATATGTAGTTGTAGTTAATTGCATCGTTTAGATTTATTATTTTATATTGTTTTTAACATGCTGGGCAGATAAGTGAGATTACGTTTCCGATAAGAACCGTTTTGAAAACGAGTTGATTAATGAACTTTTTTTGATTGAGTACAACTGTTTTTACGAGTGTTATCAATTATTATCACAGTATACTTCGATTGATATTCCGTTAATAATTGAAGATGTTATATACCTTTTGTGGAAAGAAGAATTAAACACAAAAGAAGTCTTGCTCTATTGCAAATATCACAGGAGTTGGTAGGGGGTGCTTGATAGATTTTTACTGAAGTATTATATTTTAAAATATTAACAAGAATGTATTACTTACACGACTTTTGGATTTTCAGTTTGCCTTTCCTTGGTGAGTTTGGGAACCATGTTTATAGCTCAATACCCTTTTATCTCGTGATCTGTGATCCAAATCATTAAGAAATATCATTTTAATTTATAATGGGATATGGAATCAATAGTTATAGACTAGTTTTTCTTTAAGAATAAGAAGTTTTTCTCTTCTCCGAACGGATATGTTAGATTTTAACCCCTTTGCCTTTCACTCAACATATTCAGCCAACAACTTGATCTATAATACATGGAAGTATATCACTAAATTTTATAATACTTTCAAACTGTTGCAGACATAGTCATAAAGGCGAAGAAAGACCAGGTCCGGTGTCCGCTTTGAGATAATAAATACAGGCGAAAGAATCAAATACACGATTAACTGTTGGAAATCAAAAAAGAGCAGGGTAATGCCGCTGTCCTGGCAAAATTTCCCTCATTGCACCCTGCATGGCGTTGCCCGTCTTCATTAGCCCACGTGGTGCAGAAAAGTAGGACGTAAAACTCCATTCATTTCATTTCCACCTTTATACGTACAGATCCATTTCATTTATATAGAGATGATCTAAATAAGATTTCATTCTAAATAAATGTTATGTGGTATATAGCTGGAGAAAGGCTAAAATAGCATCTTAGGAGCTAGCAAATGGTATTATTCAGGGTTACCAAAGCATAGGATGGGGCTTGAAAACAAATCTGCTCGTTTGGTACCATTTCATATCGCCAGGGAATTGTGCCATATATCTTGCCCATATATCAATCACCCATGAAGGGAAAGTGCTGAGGATATGAGATATCCCAGGAACTGTGGGGACAACAGCTCCGACAAACCCTCATAATATCTAAAATCAATAACAAAACACGATCACAGAATAGGTTTAACGGGTTTCAGAAAAACATTATCATTACATAACAAAATTATACATTTGACAGCAGTTTCATTGGCTTGACATTCGTGTTATTTTGACAAATGTGATTTTTTTCTTAGAAATATACATGTACATTTATGAAATGTGCAAAGATAAGAAAATATAGAATTCTATGTACAGTCACTGGTGTAAGAATTATGTTCAAACCGATGCCGCCTCTCTGAGAGTTTTCATATCCAGTCGCTCTTCAAATTTTGTTCTGGATGCCCCATTGACATAGTCTGCTCTGTATCTTCGTCTTCTCTGAAATATAAGCACGGAGGTATTTATCTTCTCCGATGGCTCAGACCACAAACATTTCAGATAACTAGCATTAACTCAGATAGAAACATCCACACTGACCAATGGTCATTAATCCATTATCCGTATAGTATACACACAGACCACATCAACATCGGTTAAAGGTATTTCACATCACAACAATGTTTCCACAACATAAAAAGTGCGATAGAGTGAGAATAAAGCAGAAAGAAGACGTACAAAAGAAACTACACACGATTGGCTTGGATATGTCGGGAATTAGTATTGTCCTGGATTGTTAATGTTTGGCGAGGGCTATGTTGATCTGCTGATAGTGATTGTCTCGGGCTATGTTCACGAGTAACTAATGATTGTCGAGGACTTGGATCTTGTATGATTAAAGATTGACGGGGACTATGTTCTTGGATTGTACAGGTTGTTACAGTTGAAGGAGTACGAGAAGAAGAGGCAAGTTCATGACGACGGCTTACCTGCATCGAACACCTCCTTCTGTTGCTAAACCGGAAGTAACCTCGAAGCCTATCTTTAGTGGCGCTGGACATGCGCCAAGACACAAATAAAATAGAATTGGTGCAAGTGGATAGAAAACCAAACCAAGTAAATGTGATGTAAGTGATATCATAGTGATCCATATTGTCATCGTTTTCATGAACAAAATAATGAACTAAAATAAGAATTTGTAGTGGACACCAACACATAGCGAATAGAGTAGTCATAGCAATAAGATAATTTTGGGTTCGCTTTTCCTTAACGAGGTCAAGGTCATCATCACTATCCTGGGTAGCAGCCTCGTTATAAGATTTCAGTCTTGAAGGTTCCCCAGCTCCAGCATCAGGATCTAAGCGAGTCGTAGTCGTGGCTCCATTATTACTAGACCAAGTTAAATTTGTATCGTACGGTCGTGTTGACATCACTTCGTTACCTTCAAAGTGAATTGATACCGAGGCACCCTCGCGAGATTTGAGCTCGGCCGAGATTCTGACGTAGAGGAAAGCGATAATCGCTAAAGGCATGGCATACAATGTCACAAATATAGCACGTATATATTCTTCAATTCTCTTTTCAACGTTTACATAACAAATGCCAACTCCATCAAATTGTTTTCCAAGAGAAGCTCCAAGATCAATATATTTGATATAAACAGCATACGGCAGTACAACGCAGACGGCAGCAACCCACACTCCGATAACACACAATCCAGCCGGCAGACGAGATTTGAATGGGTGTACTATTAAACGATACCTGTCTATGGCTATCATGACAAAAGTCAGCATAGAGGCATGCACTGGAAAACATTGTATCATCGGCAAAAAGAAACACATAAAACTGCCAAACAGCCAATTTTGAATCAACAAATTGGCAAGTGTGATTGGTAATACAAAAATACACTTGATCAGATCCGATAGCGCCATGTTTGTCATTAAGAAATATGTCTGATCGTGATACAATCGTCTTTTGACAATCACCACCAACATTCCAAGATTACCAACAATACCAACGATCCCGACTACAGCATGTAAAAACATGAATAACGGATAAACGTAACGCAATGATCGACGTACGTATGGTTGTGTAAAATCGACACCATTGGTGCTGTTATTGTTCAATAACCAGTTTAAAATCATAACAATGTACGTGTCCTTAGATTCTGCCAAAGACATGATGGCTGTTTATAACACAGACAATGTTGAAGTTAAATGCAAAGATTAGCTCCTTTTAAACAAACATCTTCAGGGGAAAACGATCCTTTTTCACCATCAAGTCACTTTGATATAAACACAGATATGAACAGATGTGATAATAATTTTCAATAGATATACAGTTAGATAGATGTTGACATTTACCGATGACTTTCTGTTAATTAAAAAACATTTATGTCCATGTTTTTGCTATTAATTGAAAGATTATATAATTGATATGGAAATTTACGATAATTAAAGTACTGGATTAATCACGGCATGGAACCATGTAACACGAATCAATAATATATAGAGGATAAAGATTCTTAAGCTCCACACAAATTGAGCTCGTCGACCATTTTGTTCTTTATGTTTACAATGTAAAAATCGAAGCTGTCAGTGTAAGTGTGTAGAAGTTTAAATCTGGTTTCAAAGAGAAATCAATGGTAATTCAAATTTGCTTTCGACGTTTGATCATTATAGAGCAATCCATCAAATGATTTTTCCAGGGTAGTTTTGAAACACACGCTATATTGCGAGATGATATATTGATCAGCGAGAAAAACATTATGATATGATTTAACCTCTTGTATCACACAACCAATATACTTCGTCAACAATTTTCATACTGTATTATATCATTTACTGATTCATGACTTTTAGCACCATAGTTTATAGCACCTATTCGTCTGGAAATTTTCCATCAAACGTTTCCGATTCCCAGCCCTTTTTGATCTTCAGACTGGTATCTTTGATATAACTTTTGGAATCGTCTTCGTTCATTCGCTGTAACTGCTTCTAGAAATATAAAATAAATAATTTAATATCAGCAGTGAAAACGAGAAGTTTTATGATCGTCATATTTCCAGAGAAATTACTGGTCACAAGAAATGAGTGAAAAACAATGTCTCCGAAGCACTTAAATCTAGAAATGAATGGGCCTTAAGGCGACTGTAGGGTTATCAAGTAGCTAGTACACACAATAGAAGTCTTGGATTTTTCTACTTGTTAAAATTTGAAAAAGTAACGAATTACAGATGACATAATAAATCAATATTCTACTATGTAATTTTATAGATGTATCTGTAAACAGTTCTTATTGCTGTCAAGGTTCCTTGAAAATCATTTGGTAATCTTGTTAACAATTACTCTCCGAAATACGAAAGCAACTCAAGCACCGACCGGTAAAATTATGATTTGGTAAAGAGTCTTGTTTAGATGTAATTGCACAATATGAATAAACTCGCCAATATATAGGGAATTTGATATTCACAACCACACTCTTGCTTTTAAAAAGTTCATTATGACATTAACCATAAGTAAGCTACATTTCCTTGTTGTCGGATGTACCTTTTAAGAATCCATTAGTAAGAACTTTAAACCAGACTTTTTCTTATTTTCTCATTTTGAACATTTCGGGATATCCCTCATTATCATCACGCCTCCACAGATATTGGGATTAGCGAATTAGGTAGCTACAATAAGGCTTTGCTCGGTTTCGCCCAACTAGTTGTTGTTTCTATGACGAAATGACAAAGAATATAATACAGAACAATTTGAACAGATTTCTACAGATATAAAATTGTGTTATTCTTTAGTACATGACAAACCAGTTTCTCACAGTAAGTTTTATAAGGAAACAGTATTGATCGATGGTGAAAATGTTCCAGAAAGGTTGTGTCCAATACTAAGAGTTGTAGAAACTGGGTAAATATAGCTATATATGGTTCACATCAATAGATTCACATCCCACCAATTCCTAGACTAGTTCAATAGATCGTCAATACTGTTGACTTAATTACTTGGGCTTTTTATTATCCCTTGACAATTTGTTTATTTATTGGTTACAGCACCTTTTCATGGTAAATATATATTGTAATTGTTGTTAATTCCTTTATATAAGATATGTAAATATATTATACGCCATTTATGGGATTAGTGCCATTATTTAAGCTCAGCAGACTTTCTTGATAACCATTATGAAAATTGGATTATACGTATGTCTTCCCAGATATTCACTATTATATTTATTCTTATATATTCTACTGAAGAAATTGAAATGCAGGCTCTCTAACTATTCTCCAAATACATTTAATTGGATCATATTCACACCCCGCCCCTTCTCCTTAAATATGTTACATTGTGTTATCTAAAATCATGAATATATATTCGAACGTCTCCAAAATACAGGCATTGCAACTTTATCTTAAATCTGGTTAAGATGCAGCTTTATCGTTTCATAACATGGATCTTGGGATTCCAATGGATCATAGCTGTTATTTGACTCATTCTAAGCATGTTTAAATTACCTTTGATTGTGCTAAAGCAATATAGACTCTCCGATAAGGTCGTCAAGTCGCCTACCTTAAAGTTTAGTGCACAAAACCGCCCCCTACAGAGTGGATATTCTATTTTAACTTGATAAACTGATAAACAGATTGTGGAGATTGTCAAGAATATTACAAAAAGAAATGATTTGTGATTATTGTTGAATGTTAGTTCATATGGAAATCTATCATGTAATTATATTGACATTGTCGTTCTTGAGACAGAACAGATAATCACGTTATTTCCGTCAAATGAAGATAATAATATCCGCCTTCTGTACACGTTTTTCACACCTACAGCCGTATCGATGACTTGACTAGTGCCATAAAAATGTATTGCCGTAGGCCATCTACAGTTTCTTGTGACCAAATGAACAGAAATACAATAAACAACCATTTGTTATGGTATACCTTAACGATGGCTAATCATGACATCGTCGGGACAATGAATTGATATAGGTGACAGGCAAATAAATAAATAATAGTAAATAGATAACGCCAATGTTCTCTAAATAGAGTTGTCTTTTTATCTCAGATATCTGCAATTAAATTGATTGATCTAAAAAGACGAAGCGGATATTGTATTTAGAATATCCGATTTCCTGCAGGTCTTATTTTAGAAATTTTACTGACTTTCAATTGTATAGCCAGCAGACATTAATAAAGTGTGACATTTAATTTTTTTAATGCCGTTGACATTTAACAACTGCTAGAACTAGAATCGAAGTTATTATAAAATTAAGTTTGCTGAGAAATATTTGTGCTTTAGTGATCCGGTAAATTAAATGGCGTTTGTTGGAAGATTCAAACTTTCAAATTATCTTTCAGCACATTTCAATAAACATACTCATAGAATGGATCTGTGGATAATTACGATTTTTCACTGTATATCGTCAAGAAAGTCTATTATATTTTCTAAGAAAGTTGTTACAATTTCTATTCACAGATGAATGAAAAAAATAATCCAATTGCAGCATAGCCTACCGGAAAACATATCACAGAAATGAGCTTTCACATTGATGTTTTCTTTCTAAAGTCTTTGAAAATAATTCACAGGCCTATTCTGTTTTTCTTATTAAGAAATCACCACGAGATAAATACACATGAAAAACTTTTTGAAAATTGCTATACAATATGGCTACTGACAGGTAGCAGAGGCTTATATCGACTGGAACAAAAATTAACAACTGTTCACCTAGAAACAGTTTCTTTTGTTTGTATAAAGGATAAACCAAAATGTTCGTTTTTAGAATGCTTTGAGTATGAAGCACTCTCTACAAGCCTCAAATGATTTCAACCATCAAATAATCTTCAACAAATATGTGCATCTGAGTTTCATATAATTCTGGATAGGAGGTCTGGTTACTGGCAGTTATAAAATTCGCATCAGTGGGTGTGTTAAAATGCCAGGAATCCCCGACTAAAATACAGATATATCCGTGGCGTTATTTGAGTTGACAAATTGAAATGTACTTGAATAGGAAAGTTAAGATTGATTATTGAGTTAGTAAATGAATAAAAGTCGAGAGTTGGGCTATTTGATCCGAAGAAATGTAATAGTATTTCAAATCTCTGTTCTAATGTCTCTAAGCCCAGATTTTACTTAACACACATTTCAGGAGATTGTGTTAAAATGAAAATACTCTTTCGCTTTCCACCACAGTTATCGAGTAGGTCGTGAAGATAGCCTTCATACTACGGCAAACGTCTACCACTCAAGATTATGATGATGGTTGTGAACAGAACAGCCAAAATTGACAATGATGGTTACAACTTCCCAAGACGAAAAGTGGAAGAAGCAAGAATGAAAGAACCTGAAAGGTGCATTTATACAGAGCGCGAATGCGAACGCGAACGCGAACGCGGTTTTTCGTCATGGAATGGTTTCATCATTTTATAGAGGGGCCGTTCAAATAGAATGCGAACACGAACGCGAACGCGAACAAATATTCGTTCGCGCGGTCGACCGCCGAGATTGCCCCAAGAGCGAATTTTTCAGAAAGTCGCGGCGGATTTCTTGCTATCAACCAATCAGCTTGTACCACCTCCCTTGCATCATTTCCTAAAATAGAAACTTGTGCACATGGCTTTTCCAATTTGCTTGTAGGGTACAAACAATGGATAAAACGGAAGTTTTGATTTTAGAAGTTGAAAAGAATCCAGTTTTGTTTGACAAAGCTGAAAAAACATACAAAGAGACAGTAAAAAAGAAAGATATTTGGAAGGGAATCGGAGAGAAGGTTGGACTGATAAGTGTGTGATTAAAAAAAATTCAATTTATTTTGCCTGTTTCATCAATGGTATGGAACTTATAAAGAAAATAACATTGGACCAATTCATTAATTAATTGCTTTTTAATTGACTGTTGTCACACTTTGTTTAACAACAAAAAAGGCGATCCGCATTGAAAGCCGTCGACGGTTTTCCGCGTTCGTGTTCGCGCTCTATTTGAATGACTGAACCTTGGTCTAACTTCTTGGCATTGTTCTTTCCCGTACCTATTTACAGCAGGGTCGACTGGAATTATGACTGTGAAGATGACCTGTTCCAGGCCATGGGACTTTCACACGCCCAGTGAGAAATTTGTTCGAAATTAACCAAGCAAATGATATCATTTGAGAACCAACCATCTAACTGACAATGCTACAGAACCTCATAAATACTTACGATCGCAAGACAAAGAGTTTTAGGTATAATAACAACCTACGCACATACACGCGCCTTAAACTGTACGACAGAAACCTTTACGTTGATGCCATGTCATTTCTATCTAGTTCCAGACATATTAAGAAGCAACAAAGTCTACAGATATAGAAAATGACAGACTAAATGACATTTATGTCCCTTATAAGTTATCGTTTCACACTTTTATATCACACGATGTCTCTTGTTTCATGATAAAACCCATTAGTCATGATATTATTCATGCGAAGAGACTGAATTGAACTATCTTAATAGAATAATATTTCAAAATAAAACATATTTTAATCAGAAAAATGACGTTATTATCGCATGACGAACGAAATATATCTTTATATCTCATAAATTGCCCATGAATTACCTGCTCTCTCTTTTTTTCAATGCGACCAGCGGCCTAATTCCCAAAAACTTAAATAAATCCAGATTTTAAGAAAAACAGTTGGTTGGATAACAAAACTAAATTTAAAATCAACTTTAGTGATTGACCAATCAATTGACTCGAATACTAATTCATCTAGAAGTGACGTAAAAACTCTCAATGTATAACAGAATCAAGGCACGACTCTCCAAACGTGCCCCTGGGAACCATTGTCATGAAGAACCCGACGCATTAGAATAATTATTCAAAACGAAATAATCCATGAATAAATTAAACACAAAGTGATGAGTCGACATGGAGTAGGCTTAACCAATCTAAAATATATCTAATAAAGTTGACGTGTTGAGATGCTGTGTATGTGAGAATGGTTCTGGTAACCCTCCACGCCCACCCATAAAGAAACATTAACATACGAAACATGGTTCTTACATGGAAATAACATTCATGAATGTAGTTCACAACCATTTTGAATATCTTCCTCGACTTAATAAGTCGAATTTCGATAAAGGTTTTGTTTTATTGCAAATAAGCCTTCAAATCACATTTAAAGGTTTAGTAATGACTTGAAATGTGATTTGAAGGCTTTGTTGAAACATTGTAGCCTTTTTAAAAAATTTCGAGGAAGTCGATTCAAAATACTTGTGATGAGAATATGTTCACTCGGTTGTGAAAAACATTTAATTGTCTCGCCAGTTTCTAATTAGTCAAGAAAGAAGCATATGAAACAAACATTATAACAATTTATATGTTAATAAATTTTCTGTCCATTGTGTATATGTCCGTTGGAGATACTTACAGTTTGAATGGTTACAGTTTTGTTTGTGATATCATACTCTGATCGAGATTTTCTACATTACTAGGAACCACTACTATCGTATTGAACATAAGAATGGTGCATATAGAAGCTATATGATTTCTCATATTCATACAAAAGCAAGAAGACTTATTTTGATTCCTTTTAAGAAAGATATCGAATGTAGTTAAGGATTGAACACTATAGTCCATTAGGCTGTAATATTAGTCTTCACTTGATACCACAAGTACGTTCCCCCAGGATCCATTAACTACTGTGGACAATTTACTTATTTAACAAGCTATAATTTACTGTAATACCTTCCTTGAGATCTTCTTAAGGACGTTTAATCTCCAGAGATTTCAGAGAAAATTATAACACCAATAAGATTCCCAGAAGTCACAAACTGTTATATAAGAGAACATCTAAAATGACAACAATTCATTTATGAACAAATCCAGGAAGTCTGAAAAGATGTTTTCTGCAGCCACCCTTAAAAGTATTTCTAGGAAAATCGGGCAAAAAAATCATCGGAATCTACTTCAAAATTACATAAATCATCGTCACAGAACGTCAGGAACCAGATATTTGGCGCACATCTTCCAGAAACTTTTCTCATGTCTAACTCGTTGTTCCTATGTGCACAACTATACAATGAAACATGCCCACAACACTGGCAATATGTCGAGTGGTCATTTGTCGATCATCCATCACAAGTTGGTGCACCCGTGTAATGTTTTCCAAACTGGTTTCTACTGAAAGCCTTATTGGACGAAAGCTATCGTAAATACTCCAGTATCGCAACTCACTGCTTTACAATGGAAGAGAAGGGGCATCATCTCCATTAAGCATGTGTCTTAAGTGTAAGCCAACAATATTGGAAACTGTTAAAAGAAAGATGTTATTTGATATCTTAAAACGAACCAGATCAGAAATCTTCTTATTTGGTAGTAATAGTTACAATAAAAAATGGCTTTTTGAAAAATGTAAGTGATCGCAATATCTATCACCTTAAAGATCCTTCAATTGTTTCAAGGGTAATGCCACTGTTCTCGCAAATTGTCGTAAAACTCGCCATGTTGGCATCATTAGCCAAATCAGGTGCATAATATAGAGGAACGTAAAACCTCATTTCATTTCATTCTATTTATGGTTTGTTTTATTTATATTGATTCGAGTTGAATTGAAACTAATACACATGAAAGTGACATTTATCAAAGTAATTATGTTCTGCATGACAAATACTAAAACACCTCTAAACCAAAATAACATGGAAAAAACACAATTGAAGAAAAAACAAATTCGTTACAAGTATATGGCCGCAACCGACTTCCATACAAGTAAGACACTAATTGGAAAGATATGCATTTGAGAAATCAAAAAAGGTGTATGTTTCAAAAAGTAATTTTGACGAACATGCAAAACATTAATTATAGTGGTTTATGTTATAATATCATTTAACTGTCACGACAGAATGATATTAAGTTTTTAATGAAATAATTTCTTTAAAAATTGTAATGAATAATTGGATCCAAGTTTCTTTTTAAGTTCCATGAATTGCCAAGTCAGAATGACATTTAACAAGATGTTTACTTGAATTTGCTTGTGTACTTAAGACATTTAAAGCTTCCATTTGCACCATTCATATTCAGAAACAAATTTGAACAGATTATAAACTGCCTCACTGGAATGGTATTTAGGATAGTGACATCCGAAGTTGGCCAAGAAAAACCGCGAATTACCACAAGAACCATAAATATGAGATATTATTTGAGTTAAATGATAAAGAAAATAGCCTAAATATTAAGTTCAAAACTGTTCTTAGTTCATTTTTGAACTAGAAAATGAAAATTATGAAATATTTTGAAAAACCATGGAAACTGACTAGGATGATATAACTATGGAATGTTATTCTAAAAATAGATGCGCCTTATAAGGAAAAGCTAACCAACGTTCATAAATCTATAGTATATATAGATATGAAATTTTAGTTAGATAATGTCTGTTAAAATAATATACATCTTTAGGTTCACTCAAAAGCATTTCAAAAATCAACAAATAGCATTCAAACCAACACAATCTCTTTACATTACTGCTCTCACACTGCAAAATAATGTCAAGAGTTTAATAATTATTTTGTCATATCAATAATTTTATCATTTCACTGTCTTATCAAAGGTTTTATCATTTGCATGACATATCAAGAGTTTTATTCTTTATCGTATTGATCCTTTTAACCTTATCCTACCATATCAATGGTTTTATATTGTCACATCAAGAAGTTTATCACTATCTAGTCACATCAATAGTTTTATCATTATCTTATCATATCCTGTGTTTTATCTTGTATATTATCAATAGTTTTATCATTATCTTGTCACATCAAAGTTTTTATCGTTATCCTTTTCAAAACAATGGTTTTATCATTATCCTATATCAAGTCAAATAAATGGTTTTATCAGTATCCTGTCAAATCAAGAATTGTATCATCTAGTCATAGGTATTATCATTATCATTTAACATTTCTCTGCCATACCAAAGGTTTATTATTATCCCGTCATATCAATGGTTTTATCATTATTCGGTCATTTTAATAATATTAACATTATCCTGTCTTATCAAGAGTTTTATCATTATCACGTTATATCAAAGGTTTTATCATTATCACGTCATATCAAGAGTTTTATTATTATCACGTCATATCAATGGTTTTATCATTATACTGTCATATCAACGGTTTTGCCTTCATCCTTTCACATCAATGTATCTTGTTAAATCAAAGTCAAAATGTTTTGACCATCGCTTTCTATCAATTCAAATATTGTTATATAACTAAAAATATCACAATATTTCGCTTACTTTTATTCGTGTATGTCAAATCCCTTTTTAAGGGACATTCAGCTTTATTATAAAATTATAAAACATGAATCTTATGAAAGAAATCTATTGTGATAGGCGGTTAACATGAGAAATATTGATATTTGGTACTGTATTATTTTTCTATTTGACAAAATATTGAAGTTTATTGATTGACAACTCATTATTTTGAAATCAACATCCTTTTCATCTAACAAGTTCAACATGATCTTTCCATTATCATCAATTCATGATAATAAAATAAATAAATAAATAAATATTTATTTGGGGTTTGGGTCTTTTGATCTACGTTCTATATCTTAATTATATGGTTCACTAGATCAAATTGAAATCGAATCCTGTTCTTTTAAAGTCTCAGAAACGGAAATTTTATAGCCAAGCTAATCAGTAATAGTATTCACATTTCACTGAGATATCCGCATTTGAAAGTTCAAAAGACAAGACTCTACCATAGAAAATACATAATGTATATGGATAGATGAAGTGAAATTTCTTAGTTTGAGGTATTTTTGAAGGTATTTTTAGTCCATTTCTAGTACTTCTGAAACCTATTTACATATATTCAAAATCAAAATCAATCCCGAAAATAGTCTTTTAAATCCTGTTTTTCAAATCGTCGATGACAAACCCATAAGCAAAGAGAAATGGATGAATGCTTCCGTTCATCTCACAGTCCACAGTGATGTCTGCGTCTACTACCGATGAACAAAATGTCCATTGTGCTTCTCATGTTCCACGAGATGGATTAAATATTATTTTATAAAGAACACCGATGTATTACCTTCAATTTAGTGTGTGAAATTTGTTTCTGAAAAGATCTAACAATCTCTTAGAATTTCTGAAAAATTCTCTTTCACTTCATAACGCTCCTTTCAATTCACCGACTTAAACAGTCAGCACTTCAAATAGCAAAAGATTATAAAGCCAGCTGCAGGAATGTATACTGAATGAATGTGATTTTAACCACGTGAACTGTAGACCAGTTTCCTTATAAATAATATAGTCTTATTGAACAACATAAATCAATGCCAAGCTTTCTAAAAAAAATCAAAGTTAAACAAGTCAGCTTATCCATTAAACGATGAAACTTACGCTTACCTTTTTGCGATGGCTTTCAGAGATTCTGTAACGTGAGGGTTGTCATTAACGACTATTGACAATACCAGTGTCGTTTAGTCCCAGGAGTCTGCAAAATGTCGCCCACTAGTCAACGGTTCCAAAGTTCTAGACAATACCATCACTGTATAGGAATCATCGATCGGTCACGTGACAGGATCGTGATATGACGAGTAGAGAACTAAGAGCTGTATCTCAGGACTACTGAAGCATTGAGACGAATCTCAATATTTACCATGATCCATTCACATCATTTTCAATGCAATAAAATACAACAAAAATCAATAAATTTTAATTACGTTATAATTAAAATATCTTTACTTAAGATAACAATCGTTACGATGAATTCTTAGATCTTTATTTCACTGTTGGGGTCTCGACTAGGTTTCAAATAACTTGATTAAAATTTTCAAGAAATTCTTGAAAACTGTCTTCAAATCTTACCTGAAATCAAGGTTTCCTAAAGGTTGTATTTTCACCAAGGCTTCTGTTAAAAAAAGAATCAACACTGAGTCTAGACTGATAGAGGGTTTCTCGAAAAAAAAGTCTTTCGCAGCATATCTAGATTAAGAAGGACAGGATTCGAGCTCAGATCAACTGGTAATTCGCAGCATCCTATCGGATTCATCTCAGTGAATATGAAGAAACAATTGATTGATCAGATTCCCCCGGATTCAACCTGTTTGCTTGCAATCGTTTGCTTTAGAAATTTATAGCTGACAGTTGATGGAGCCCAATTTCAGCCTCCGAAAAATGAATTTCATACCCGAACAAAGGTAATGATAAACATTAACGCTTCTTTGTCTCTCTAAGATCTTTATTTCTCTGCTGTATTTCCTGATGTGGAATCAAGCTACTTGACTGGAATCTATAGGGAAATCTTCAAATTAAAACCTGTATATCCGGTCAGACTTATATTGTCTTTTTTACCATTGAGAAGGTCGTATGAATTTTCGAAGAGAGTAGCCCGATAGCAAGAATATTTCTCACAAATGATTCCATGTGTGATTGAATTCTTCGTTATTTACACAGCACATCGAAATCGAAGTCGTACATTCATATATTGCTTAAAACTGAAAAAGAAAAAAGAGAAGAGGTATTGAGTAGATATGATGAATTATTGTCGACAATTTATGATAATAGATCTTTAAGGGAACACCTTAACTATCCGTTCGACCAATCATACTTTAGTTTCAAAAACATGAATTGTTTTAGCTTACATAATCAGCAATAGTGTTCACAGGTCATCGTTGAAATTTGAGCCTTCAACTCTATGTGATTGCATAATTATTCACGTTTGAAAGTTAAATATCCGACACGAATTTTAGTGAAAACACATACATAGTTCTGTAGATATGTTCGGTAGGGCTGACTGAAACCACGGGTTAATTACCATGCCTTTATCCCCTCGGTGCTCTCGTAATACAAGCATTGTATTTATTTCTATAGTCCTTTTTATGTCGTGTGTAATCCATTGTCCTTGAGAAGGAATTTATTGTATTTGTCGTTTATATAAAAAAGAATATAAGTGTACAATTATCATTAGATACAGACGGGATAATGACAGTATTATCAATCTATATATCTGTCGTTATGATTATGAACATTATATAATTAAGATATCATTTATCTATTCCGATACAAAGATATCAGTTTTTCTGACACTTCATAATATTCTATATATTTTTTCTGACCCTTCATAATATTCTATACTTTCTCTATACAGTCAAAATTCCACGAGTCTGTAAGGCGTGGATTGACACATTATTGTAAGAGAGAAAGACAAATTTGATCGGATTCTTTGGGTGAAGATGAAAAGCATCGTCTCAAATGCAGCAACATACAACTTTTGAAACAATACTAGACATTGGTCAAAAAATCTTCCATGATCTCGATTCCAATCAAATTCTCCTTCCGCACCAACCAATGGACATGGTATGAACTGCTCGTGAAATGTGGACAATGAACCAAATCCGGTCCATGTTTCAAAAAATCTTGCGATTGAAATAAGTGTGCTATGTTACTTGACGGACTAACCACTGTAGGGAAATACAGCAAACAAGGTTAAGGTCGAGAAATTCACCTTGATTAATCAGTAATTACCTTTATACGGACCTACTTCACAGTGGCAAATACTACAGACAATGAATACCAAGTAATATAATGTCTTATCACACGCAGATTGACTACGTGATTTTTTACCAGAACCCGAATGCTACTTGATGAAAGATGATGTCAACAACTCATTAAACTTAGTGCTCTACCTCCGTTATACCATTAGACTAATATCACGCTTTGTTACACTATGTAAATTAGATTGATACACTAGCTATACTTGATAACGACCCTCATTATAATCTAATTTCCTTTCTTATAAATATGGATTCCTAGCTTAATGCTCAAGTCTAATGTAACTCCGTGTAACTATGTGGGTGTTATCAAGATATGACTTCAGGCTGTTTAAGTTTAATCCACCTTCATACTTTCTTAATCACAGTACTTTTTCTTTATATGGGATTAGAATTCAGGATTAAGGGTAAAAGTAGGATTTAACATAAACCATTCCTTGTTAAATATGGTGTCAAGTCTTAAATAAATATCTGGAGATTTGATATTAAAAATGTTTGGTTCAATATTTTTTTAATTACGATCACAGATATAATATATGTAATTAAAACGTAAATATATCAACGAATATCTTTATAAATTTTAATTGATATTTTCGTTCCATTGTATGAAATTTAGTAATGGTCATTTTCGCGCCATAATTTACTTCCGTTTGGCATGTTGGTGCGGTTGTAATTTCATACCAACCTCTTTATAATCCACGAGTTAATTAACATAAATGATCGGTAGGTTAAGGCATGGGAAAATTTTTTGTTTGTTGGAATTCAAAACATTTTTTTATGTACGAACCATTTAAACATCGAACCAGCGGTTACCTTCCAGGTAATTTTATTTGAAACCACTAAAATGACGTTGGAAGTCATAAATCCTACTGGGAAACTTCTCACTTCCTAGGGATTGGAAGATGTAATTACCACTCGATTCTTATGATGTATTCGTTACCTCTGGGTAGTGAAAATTTTTTTACTAGTTGTAATTACCATTTGATTCTTATTCATATTTAGGCCTACATTTTTGAAAATCAGTACAGAAGTAGAGAGAAATATACTTCATTTGCACAATGATTATATTACATGAGTAAATTATATTATTATTAGATTGACTGTCCAAACTTGATGATGTCATATGTCGGCAACTCGATATATCCGTGTTCCTCAATAGAAAATTTCACCCTGTCAGTTATGCAGGTCGGAAAAAGCGTTTAATTTTTAGGCGTCTATAGTAGGTCGAATGGAGAGACCAGCTGTGCTCATAATTATCCCAAAGAGTAGTCTGGGCTATAGTTGTTTTTCTGGCAATTTCCCTCATTGCACATTGCATGATGTTGCCCATCTTCATTAGCCAAATTAGGTGCAGGAGAGTAGGGCGTAAAACTTCCTAGCAAAATATTGAGGTTACGGCGTTACGTTGCGTTCTTCGTATATTTCATATTTACCAGGCGCAACGAAGACCAATACCTGACTTCCGGTTGGCGCGGATGGATTTTATAGCCAAGTTTTACGTTGCATGGATCTAATCCTTTTAGTTTGTTTATTTGGATAAAAATAACTAGTAGACCCACAAGTGATATTCTTATTTTGCATCTTAATACCATTAGTTCAGAATGATGATCTCAAGTTATTTTGAAATAATGGTGGGTGAGTATTGTGTAATCATTGCAACTCAACGTGAAATCTGGATAATTAAATCAAGAAATCTGCCTGATCTAATCTAATTCTGATCAAATCCAATTTACTTTATAAATCTATGGATTTTCTATTGGAGTAGTTCTGTATAAGTAGACAATAGAAGATAAGTAACCTTTTGAAACTTGTTATAAGAGCAGTTCAAGAAACTACATAGGGTTATATATGGATATAGGCCCATATTTAGGTATTTGTAAATTCATTAATTCAATTTTTCAAATACGAGATGAAAGATATAAGGACTGATATTATACACGAGAAACTTCCAAATGTGCATACTATATAATCCTATCAAAATCAGCCACAGAATGACATCTGCATAGGCGTGGGAGAGATACAGAAGGGAGGGAGTGAGGAAGGGCGTTGCAAATATTATCTTTTCGGTAAGCGATCGTACAAAATCATCGCGCCCCCACGCTTCTCCCGACATCTCAACCCTGCACAATTTTCTGGTAAACCAGTTCTATGTTCTGTAGAACAACCCAATCCCGGTATCTCGATTTGACAACCTTCTGGAGAAATGCTACTATGTAATTACAACATGTTCTGAGGAAAATTTCAATAACGGAAGAGAAAATCCTGTCTAGAAGTGAAAGACCGGTAGATTTTCTATGTTATAATTTCCAACTGTCAGATAAGATATTAAGTTTGTTTTGCTGAGAGAATTAGGCTAAAATATCCTGTCAATATATCGCATCAATTAAACCCCTGCCTTCAATTTACTATTATTACTTGTCAAACTGTAGTCTTGTATTATTATCATACAGCTCATAAAACATTTCATTAATTGACAACTATATATCTTCATTTGACAAGTAAACATGTCTTCATCGGAAGAATATTATTTTCCTGGTAAACATAATTGTGCGAATAGGGATTTTACTGTCATGGTGTATTTGAGCCTGATTAGACGGACATCCCCTCTTTTTTGTACGTCAAAAGATTTTTTTCTCACATTTGTGAAAACTATACACCAAAAAAAAGATATGTGTCTGACTAAATAATCCAGCCGTTAATTTTTTAACGCCAAAATTTATCTAAAAACATTACGTAAGGTTTTCAAGTTCGTTAAGATTTTGGGTAGGTGGAAGAAAACTACTATACGGATTTATGCAAAATAAACTCCAAATTGTAGAGAAATATGTCTCCTAAGGTCTCAACGAATTATATCCAGCCATTGTTGAGCCAAAAAACTAGGTCATGTTGCGTAATAATCAATTAGTACTTATCGTTTTTAATCAACCCTTTTAAAACAAATTTAGTTTGATCAAATAGATTGATTTGAATAACATACGAATGAAAATGTTTTAGAAAAAAAGCGGAATGCCCCACGAACTTGAGTATTACAGAGATAAAAAAGGATAAAGCCGAGTTACTGTTCCCTTAACCAACAACGGGTACAAGGATAGATCAAGTTCAAAGTAAAAACATAACTGAAAGATCCGATTGAAACGAGCATATCTTGGGACATTTATACCATGGAAAAAATTAAATACAAACGATCCGAACTGCACAAAAACCCCTCGAAATCCAAAATAACAGTTGGGCAATACATTGGTAGCAGCAAATGAAGTAACGGAACGAAGGTTTGGTTTAATATTAATTATATATCGCTATAATCTCGGATTTTTATTGTGGAGCCTATAAAAGGGGTTTTAAATTGTCTATCTATTCTATAATCCATAGCTGAGCAAAGATTATGGACAGACGGAGGTGTTTCAAAATATAGCGATCACGAGCAGTAAGCCTACACATTCTTTGGAGAGGGAGTTATTTATCTGTCATCACTGTAAGACGTATGTCGTTCAGTTGAAAGAAAGACACAGAATTTGTTCATTTCCTCTGGACTATTAATTACAATATATCAATATAAAGATGTCATTATTCTTTGTCGGCAGGTATCTTATTCGAATTGTCTTTCCTGACAACTTGATGATGAGACGAGGTCGATGAAAGTCCGTGGTTATTTGAAATTGACATGTTTTCGTCCAAACATCTGCACAATCAACTTATTCCAGGTCACCCTGTCTTATCAAGGATGTGAATTTATCTTATGGATCGCAGAAATTTCAATTTAGTCAGGTTTAGAAATATATTGGATTAAAACCAGAACAGAAACGACCAAAGTTAATATAAAACCGAGCTTAAAAAATGAAAAGAAAAAGTCCGGGAACATTGATAGGCGTCATCCTTTCCTCATACAAAAAGGGATTTGTCCTAAATTGCTGCTAGTAAAATAGCGCTAGATGATATGTGTAAATTTCAGCAAAATTTGAAAATCTGCTGAGTTTGATATGTACCATTCTTGCCTTGGTGCTAAACCACAAACCGATATTGAGAACAGACTATGAAATTTGTCAGTTTCGACACTTTGCGCTACGACCAATGGTTGAATTGATTAACAGTTGTCCGATCAGTACGAAATCGAATGATCATTTTGCCGCCGTCGAACTCATTAATCATCAACTTATCAACAACATTGTTATCTATGGAATAAAACGTCAATATTGCGCTCAGTCCCATGTAAAAACTGGGTGAAGAATCGAACACAAACCAAAATTGGAAACAATGTCAAAAATAATAGTTTGTGGAACGAGCACGACCCGTCAATTATGTGGTAAGTGCTAGAATCACTTCATGAACCGATAAATAGTGACAAAATAGGCCTTCCTTATGCCTTAAAAAATATTAACAAGGATACAAAAATATTATGACCACGCCGTGGTAAATATATACTGCCATTTTTAATTCACCATGTATGAATATACATGAACATCGCAGTCCAATAATTAATAACTAAACTTTGTATAACAAAATATAAATCAGACATGGTTTATTAGAATTGCGTTACTGATAATGTATGATGTTTTCACTTAGGTCAATAAAGTACACTTGTCCATAATGCATAACATTTGTTTTTGAAGTACCGATCGGTCTAATAATTATGTTTAAAAAATCGTTTTCCAGTGTTTTTCTTCTCGTTTCTGATTGTTTTTGTTAATTTAGTGTTTTTAGTACCTCGACGAAAATATCGTAGGTCGTCATAGGATGCATGTTAGTGAGTAAATATTGACGAGAGGTGTAATATTGTCCAATCAGCATAAACCGATATTTTGTTATCATAGACCATGGCGCATCTAGTTGACGAGTCTAAAATGGCGAAATCACTTACCTTGTTGTCATTTATAGCCCAAACAAATTTGCATAAAACATGTTCCAAGAATTGTTTACACCGATGGGCTGGTGACTCAACTGGTGGAAGAGATCTAATTGAATTTTAGCTCTGTTATTACAGTGGCATGCTCACTCTTCGCAAACATCTGATGGAACTCTTCAACTAGATTTGTTAATAATTGGTACAAGTTATGTTTTAAGATCTTGAACACACTAAATCTTGGATCTTTTTAGAATTAACTTTGAAACAATGTTATCACAATGTAAAACATTGTTTTTTCTGAAGCTTTTAGATTTAAAGAGACACTAGTATTGGTAAAAAATGACATATTTTAGTAAGCCTTAATTTATAGGGATAGAGAAAAAATAGAATTCATAAATTTGAATTTGACTATCAACAAGTCGAAGATCGGTGAAAAATGTATTCCATTGAAAGAATTAACAGTTCAATAATCTATGCATCGGTTTACTTTAATTTAAAAAACAGGAATGCAAAAAATTTTCTTTGGGCATCTTATTCAGATGCATCCGTCATCTTTACCACGACCTAGATTTTATTAATGTTAGGCTGGTTGATACTCGTTCGTTTAAAGTAATATAACATTACTTGCTTACATGTCAACAGACAGTTTCTCAAGTAAATATGAATATAACGCACAACTATATTGACCTGTCAACTATAATTCATAGCCTATATTATCCGCTATTGATCATCCATTTTACGGGGCCCTTAAGAAGTCAATGGTAATTTTTATCAGCTGATGGGGCCGCGTGACGTATTCTAATGTAAAGTCTATGAAAAAATATCCATGGTCTGACCTATAATGGACTTAAAAAAAAAAAAAAAAAAAAAAAAAAAAAAATGAATGGCCTAACCCTAGGCCGAACCAAATCGCCCACATTAACCCCTTTGGCGCCACTGGGGTAACAATTGTTTCGGGCCCATTTAAACCCCTGTGTTATTCTTTTTTCCGGACCATTTTGTGTTGAGAGGATGCGCAACGAAGTGCTCTTTCATTTCATATGCGGAAACCATATCTTGGAACAAGCTTTAAGCCTTTCCTGAGCTAACCCTAATTGTTTTCTCAAAACTAGGGTTAACCCCAGCTTAACCCTAGGGTTAACCCTCGCTAACCCCAGGTCTCGGTGGCCTGGTGGTTTGCGCTCTCGCCTGGCAACTTTGAGGTCCCGGGTTCGAGTCCCAGTTGAAGCTTTTTTAAAAATTCTTTTTTTGCTAAGTCAGATACCGTCTCCTCTATCCTTTTAAGTATACAAAAGGGATCCCTGACATCTAGAATGGCCTAACCCTAGGCCGAATCAAATCGCCCACATTAACCCCTTTGGCGCCACTGGGGTAACAATTGTTTCGGGCCCATTTAAACCCCTGTGTTATTCTTTTTTCCGGACCATTTTGTGTTGAGAGGATGCGCAACGAAGTGCTCTTTCATTTCATATGCGGAAACCATATCTTGGAACAAGCTTTAAGCCTTTCCTGAGCTAACCCTAATTGTTTTCTCAAAACTAGGGTTAACCCCAGCTTAACCCTAGGGTTAACCCTCGCTAACCCCAGGTCTCGGTGGCCTGGTGGTTTGCGCTCTCGCCTGGCAACTTTGAGGTCCCGGGTTCGAGTCCCAGTTGAAGCTTTTTTAAAAATTCTTTTTTTGCTAAGTCAGATACCGTCTCCTCTATCCTTTTAAGTATACAAAAGAGGATCCCTGACATCTAGAATGGCCTAACCCTAGGCCGAACCAAATCGCCCACATTAACCCCTTTGGCGCCACTGGGGTAACAATTGTTTCGGGCCCATTTAAACCCCTGGT
>NW_008708585.1:0-1196 GCF_000327385.1 Lottia gigantea | reverse complement strand
ATAACATTACTTGCTTACTGTCAACAGACAGTTTCTCAAGTAAATATGAATATAACGCACAACTATATTGACCTGTCAACTATAATTCATAGCCTATATTATCCGCTATTGATCATCCATTTTACGGGGCCCTTAAGAAGTCAATGGTAATTTTTATCAGCTGATGGGGCCGCGTGACGTATTCTAATGTAAAGTCTATGAAAAAATATCCATGGTCTGACCTATAATGGACTTAAAAAAAAAAAAAAAAAAAAAAAAAAAAAAATGAATGGCCTAACCCTAGGCCGAACCAAATCGCCCACATTAACCCCTTTGGCGCCACTGGGGTAACAATTGTTTCGGGCCCATTTAAACCCCTGTGTTATTCTTTTTTCCGGACCATTTTGTGTTGAGAGGATGCGCAACGAAGTGCTCTTTCATTTCATATGCGGAAACCATATCTTGGAACAAGCTTTAAGCCTTTCCTGAGCTAACCCTAATTGTTTTCTCAAAACTAGGGTTAACCCCAGCTTAACCCTAGGGTTAACCCTCGCTAACCCCAGGTCTCGGTGGCCTGGTGGTTTGCGCTCTCGCCTGGCAACTTTGAGGTCCCGGGTTCGAGTCCCAGTTGAAGCTTTTTTAAAAATTCTTTTTTTGCTAAGTCAGATACCGTCTCCTCTATCCTTTTAAGTATACAAAAGGGATCCCTGACATCTAGAATGGCCTAACCCTAGGCCGAACCAAATCGCCCACATTAACCCCTTTGGCGCCACTGGGGTAACAATTGTTTCGGGCCCATTTAAACCCCTGTGTTATTCTTTTTTCCGGACCATTTTGTGTTGAGAGGATGCGCAACGAAGTGCTCTTTCATTTCATATGCGGAAACCATATCTTGGAACAAGCTTTAAGCCTTTCCTGAGCTAACCCTAATTGTTTTCTCAAAACTAGGGTTAACCCCAGCTTAACCCTAGGGTTAACCCTCGCTAACCCCAGGTCTCGGTGGCCTGGTGGTTTGCGCTCTCGCCTGGCAACTTTGAGGTCCCGGGTTCGAGTCCCAGTTGAAGCTTTTTTAAAAATTCTTTTTTTGCTAAGTCAGATACCGTCTCCTCTATCCTTTTAAGTATACAAAAGNGGATCCCTGACATCTAGAATGGCCTAACCCTAGGCCGAACCAAATCGCCCACATTAACCCCTTTGGCGCCACTGGGGTAACAATT
>NW_008708584.1:9308-10656 GCF_000327385.1 Lottia gigantea | reverse complement strand
TGACTAGGTAGAAAATCAGTGAAAGATTGTGGGATGTCCNCAAAATGCAAACTGTTACACGTGTACATGTACATGTAATNTCAAAAGGTCAAAAGTAACCAAAAAATAATCAAAATACAAGATCAGGTTTTCTACCAGCCAGAAATATCGCACATCCTCGTCTCCTCGAGGTCTCATCCTACGTCCCAGGAATAGTAAACAGTCATAAATTTCAACCGATGTCATGGATACTCATGAGAAGTAACACTTAGCCTAAGTATATTTCAACGGAAATATTAATAGCTAAGCTAATCAGTAAGTAATACTGTCCACAGCTCACCGTCGAAATTTGAGCCTTCAAATCCATGTATGTCCAGAATTATACGCGCTTGAAAGTTAAAAAGACGGCTCTTCCTTTCTTGACTAGTTTTGAAGGAATTATGCGACAATCATACATTTCGAGTACAACTGAAGACTATTTACCCATGTTCAAAACCCAAATCAAACCCACAAAATGGCGAACATTTCTATGGTTAATGTGACTGCACAAACCTAATAAAAAACAGATGAAAAATATTGAGACAATTTTCAGAAGGTTTAAAACTGTAAACCATGTGGTTTGAATTTTAGATTAACAAATTATTTCGAGTATAGGTCGATGAGTTGGAATCCATAGTCATTCAGGCATTCCTGAAATTCTTGAACTTTTGGATACACTTTATATTCACTTGTTGTTTATGAAGTATTTCTCGCGGAACAGTTTACAATTTTCAGCCAATTTCCCTATCTAAGTATGAAATTTGAATTTGAATGCTGTGATTAAAATAACATTAATTTAAAAGGCAGATTTTAATAGTGTTTACGAGAGGTTTTATTATAGCTTTTGTATGTGTATGGTAGCACTTTTAGTTTGCTCTTATTTCCATTCCGATATGAGTCTGTAGATTTGTATCAAGAACACTTGATCAAATTATGACATTACACGTCAGAAACTCAAGAAATATTTTCGACGGTGCCATTTGCAATTATTTCAGAAAATTGTGATGTTTTATTTTCTTCCTATGCTTCAGATATTATGTTCTGTTAATTATCATTTAAATTACAAATTTTGGGATCAACCATTAAGTAAATAATATTACATTTTCGAATTTCGGTCCTTTCTTTTTTCCGATATTCTTCAAATTTGTCAAAATTATTGATTGATTATGAGATGACGAGTTTTGTACAGACGGTCCCTTTGTTGTCGTGAAGGCACCGGTGCCAGACATTGTAGACAGATGGTGATAATTTAAGACTATCTCGGAGCCTTCGTGTTGAATCATAAACGATCAATACATGACGTAATCAGATAATTCATCCATTCATTTTC
>NW_008708584.1:0-4586 GCF_000327385.1 Lottia gigantea | reverse complement strand
GTTGAGTAATTTGTGTTTGAAATATAATATCGTACAGGTAAATTTTACAGGTAATATATATTACAGGTAAACGCATATCTTTTCGTATATTAAAATGTAAGTGAAGCTTTATTGTAATGTAATGAGACATGCGAGATTTATTTTGTTAGATACTGTTTCCATATAATGGATTTCGAAATGCAAATCAAATGATGAAGAAGCTTTGTGACCCGTCACCCGTGCCCGTGATTTTTATAAATATCATGTTATAAAGACCGTGTAAAAATTTGAGCAGAGGCATATGAAACGGTATTCGTTGGGTTAAAGCGCAAAATTATTTTTGCATTATTACTTGAATTGTCATATAGATGTTTGATTATGGTGTAAATCCAGCGAACGTTAATAATGTATTGTTTCCTGGCCCTTCATCTCCCCTTTATTTATATTACCCATAAAACTTGTTAGCTGGTTGTAGCCTACTTCCGATAGATGGCTGTACTTCATATATGGTTGTACTAGAGTAAGCTGGTTGTACTAGAGTAAGCTGGTTGTGCTAGAGTTGGCTTGTTGTGCTAGGGTTAACTGTTTGAATCACGGATAACTGATTGTATATAGGGGTAGCCAGCTGGTACTAGGGCTTACTGGCTGTATTAGGGATAACTGATTGTATATAGGGGTAGCCAGCTGGTACTAGGGCTAACTGGCTATACTAGGAATAACTGATTGTATATAGGGGTAGCCAGTTGGTACTAGGGCTAACTGGCTGTACTAGAGATAACTGATTGTATATAGGGGTAGCCAGCTGGTACTAGGATTAACTGGCTGTATTAAGGATAACTGATTGTATATAGGGGTAGCCAGCTGGTACTAGGGCTTACTGGCTGTACTAGGAATAACTAATTGTATATAGGGGTAGCCAGCTGGTACTAGGGCTAACTGGCTATACTAGAGATAACTGATTGTATATAGGGGTAGCCAGCTGGTACTAGGGCTAACTGGCTGTATTAGAGATAACTGATTGTATATAGGGGTAGCCAGCTGGTACTAGGGCTAACTGGCTGTACTAGAGATAACTGATTGTATATAGGGGTAGCCAGCTGGTACTAGGATTAACTGGCTGTATTAAGGATAACTGATTGTATATAGGGGTAGCCAGCTGGTACTAGGGCTAACTGGCTGTATAAGGGATAACTGATTGCATATAGGGGTAGCCAGCGGGTACTGGGGCTAACTGGCTGTACTAGAGATAACTGATTGTATATAGGGGTAGCCAGCTGGTACTAGGGATAACTGATTGTATATAGGGGTAGGCAGCTGGTACTCTGTAATGTGAAGGGACGTATTTAGAAAATACGGGAAGTCGGGCGAGGCGAGGTCCAAAGGGCCGAAACCCCTTGTGGGCTGCGTGCTGCCAGAGTCAGATTTCAGATGGTCTGAATTTTGAGCATTTATAGGGCTTTATTTTAACTTTATCTGACTATATGATTTGTACCGAGGTTATCTGTTTGTAGCCAGGTTTACTGATTGTTTAGGTTACCTGACTCTACCGGATGTTCACCTTTCCCAATTCATTAATTTTGTACCAAGCCTCAATAGTCTTCTTTCCAATATTTTAAAAGGTAACATGAAGGATAGCATTAACTCACACAAATTGCTGTAGGTCGGTAGTGGAGAGCGTGCAGACTTGGGACAGTGGAGAAGTGGGACACCCTCATTATTTTTATTATTATCATCCAATTAAAATCAATAAATTCAATTCTGCTGACCTTTCCAACCTCATTCCATATAGTCATATAAAAGAGCTCTGATAACCTGGAAAGTTTTTATCAATAAATCAGGTTTTCTTGAAGTCTAAAAGGTTTTTATTCTGTTAAGCAAAGTTTCCATCTGTGTCTATTGAAAAAAACCTATTTATGAAATAAATTTTATCCAAATGTTGACAATATATTCTTCCTGGAATGTGTAACTCCCTCAAGCCCCCATACCGGGAGCTGCGGTGGCTCAGTTAGTTAGACGCTTGCTCCCTAACTTGCTGAGGTCCTGGTAAGGTCCAGAGGCCAATCCCGGCATAGTTCGAGTTGATCCACGTTTTCCTCCTGACAGAAGTCGTTCGGACGTAAATAAACCAAGATCCCGTGTAGTTCAGGCTGTGTACGTTAAAGCTCCATCGACACTTGGAAATGGAAAAAGAGCGCCCTAATGCCCCTCATTGTACCCTGTATAGTGCAGATAAGTAGAAAGTAAAACTCTGATCATTTCATTTCTTTCTCAAGCGCCCCACCTTACCCCATCGACTTAGTTGCATTAAATCTTATATGTTTTTTATGATGAACTTATCTTATCATATATAAGATAAAAGTAAACAGAAGGATAAGATATGTGAGAAACAGTCATTTCGTTTGATTTCTGCTGTAACTTTTCATGAACATGTAATAATATACCACAGAACAGACACAGAATGATGTCTCAATTCACCCCGCTCTCTCCTTTTATTTAGATTCAGATTTATCGTTTTATTCTATACATTGCTAATAATTTAAAAGCCTTTTATTTTCTTAAATTTAGAAAGTGACTACATTAAAATACATTATCCTAAATATTCATACTTTAGTAGAGTTATCTCCCATTAGACAGGTAGGAATATACGAAAATACAGCTACTTTTGAATAAATTTTTAGCTGCTGAAGCCATTATGTTAAAAAAAAAAGTTAACCGGATCAATGCGAGAGTCCAGTTGAGATCCTTGATCATTCAAATCCCGAACTAATGACCAAGCCAGGTGTGCATCGAAGATTAAGCGATTTCTGTCCAGTGCAATTCACCAACCACGAAAGCATCTTTATGTGTGTTTTACACGGCCATGATAGGCCTACTCAAAGTTAAACCAAATGCGCTTTCCGGCAAAACATCGTGAATTATTTAAGAAATATTACATATGAAATAGTGATCAAGGCATAACAAGCGTGGCTCAAAAAGCAAGAGAATGCTCAAAGCTCAATGGAGGTATTTATAAAAGATTTATTAAAGGGACAGATGCGGCATTTCCAGAGTTAATTTGGACTTTGAATATATGTCAGAATTACTAAAACTGCACGAAAATCGCAGAATTCCTTCAAAAAGACCACCAACAAGAAATTTCAATTTCTATTTATTACATTCACAAGCTTATCTTCTCTCTGAAATTTGGGGTATCCGCAATTTGAACGTCATGTTGATATAGTCTCTGATACATATTCCGTCGCTGCTGTGCGTAGACGAAGTGGGATTGAGTCTACTGTATACACATGACGTCATCAACAGATATTCAAAATAAAAAGTCTCTTAAAATAACTTGGATACACTTGGATTTGATTGACTCTAATTTACTGTGAACATAGTTCACGTTGATATACTTCAAGAAATGACGCATCTGTTCCATTAATTTTACACTTATCTGAATGGATGCAACACTGGATTAATTTCTAACAAAATTACAAGAAATGTGCTGCAAGATTTGGATTTACTAGAAAATAACGCACCTAAACCATGCAAAGATTTATGTTATGTGCTCAGAAGACACCTATCGCATCTTAGTTTTGTTTTATGTCCGTTAAATTTGGTCTATTGATGAAGAGCAACACCGATCACAGATCGTTGATCACAGGTTAACGGCTTTCAATAACATACTGATGGATGTATGTATTTGACTGCTTGAGTTAACATCAAACCATGTATTATATAAGGTAGATACATTATGATAGATATACATGTATTGATTTTAAAGAAATGTTTTCTCTACTCAAGAATGTATTGACCTCTGTAGGTATACAGTAGTCCTGTCAATACAGTGACAATAACTCTTTCTAGAAAAATGAATATCTATCCTTTTCAGAGGCGCAATTCCCATAGGGACTTGTCCATCAAGGAGTCCCCCAACCCAAAAAAAACATATTATCAAGGTCAAATTGACCAATTGTAGCTCTCGCCGGAAATTGATCGTATCAAGAAAAAAATGCTCGTTAGTTCTAGGCTTCAGTGATGCTTCATATTTTGAAATAGCGAGTTCCATTTAAACTTGTAAATAATTGAGCTGAAGCATTCTTTTTGAGACGGTTAATTTATCAAGATTGAAAAGACAGCTAGGAATGACATGTAACAAAATGACAGAACAATGATAATCTTATACATAAAAATTGACAGTGTTTATGCTGATTAATGATCAGGTATAGAATATTGATTTCCAATTTCCAACTATTTACATTGTTGAATAATCCAATTCATTGTCAATATTGTCATGTTTGAATGGCTCCAGAAGAAAACGGATATGAACTATGTCGATCTATTTACATGTTTAGATATGGATTCACTTCAATGTCTTTGTACTCTTGGTATTTGCTTAGTCAAGACGCTGAATGTCTAGAAGTACTTGCAGGAACAGTAATTCACTGAACGTTTTCAGTTTTAAAAAGTGTTTCTCTAATGATATTTTCAATTCCCGTTTTTAATTTCATTCATAAAATATTAGAATTTAGAGCCCATCATAAAAACATTACAATTTTTTTTATTAAGAAGCCCATAAGGGCAATATAGGTCTATGGGTCATATTTAAAAAATAATATGTATTANAT
>NW_008708583.1:0-3380 GCF_000327385.1 Lottia gigantea | reverse complement strand
ATTGTGATGGAAACGGAAATCGTTTTGAGAATCAAGCAGAATGTCGCTTAAAATGTTTCTATTCTCGTACTCCAGGTACAGATTTTTTGCATGTTGTTGAAGAAATACAGTTTTGAAATGCTTCCAGATCTGCATGTCGAAGAGTGATAGTGATAGTGAATTGATGGTAGATTTTGAGAAAAAAAATGTGCTTTTTGTTTTATTTGCTTTGCTGTTCTTTTCTATTTTAATGAGACACTTTCCATTAGTTCTACAAGTTTAGTCTTGAAAAAACACTGCATGCAAAAATGGTTATTCAAGCGGAATGTAGAATATGTTCTTATCCACTTCATAATTGCCCTTTCCTTGTCAGTCTCAAAACCAGTTAAAACATTAAGATAAAATTCTTCTTTTGTAGATTCTTGCATGGCGTTTTCGCTGTTGCTGCTTTTTATTTTCAAGTTACAGATTGTCTTGTGTTTTTAGTGCTGGGTTACAATTTCGCTAAAAGTGTTTTTGTGATGTTAGAAGCTTACAGTTGGCAATTGATTGAACTTTAGTTTTTAGCATGGTGCAGAAGTTCCATTTCAAGAGCTGAAAATGCTTTAAAAGCTAGATAGAAAGAAAAATATTATTTTTTACCAGTCAAGTTAACAATGAATGCAATTTATTTTAAAGTAATGATTGTACCTTTGTTTTGACCAAGAGTCAAATGCTGTCTGGTGTTTTGGGAGCAGGAGTTTGGTCCGGAAATTGTATTTTGTCTCTACACTTATTAGCTTCAATATATTCATACATTAAATGAGATTTTTTTCTTTTTATGGTTAGGAAGTTACACTTCATCAGAACGTGGAGTATATGAAAGGGACCAAGGTCAATCTGCTCAGGGTCAAGGTCATTCAAAGTCCGGTCAAGGTCAAACTGGAATGGATCATAGCCATGGTGAAGCAAAAACAAATCATAGCCATAGTGGATCTGAAATGGATCATAGCCTCACTAAATCAAAAACAAACGATAGCCATGGTGAAGCAAAAACAGATCATAGCCATGGTGAATCAGAAATGGATCATAGCCATGGCAATTCAAAAACAAATCATAGCCATGTCGAATCTGAGATGGATCATAGCAACAGTGAAGCAAAAACAAACCCTAGCCATGGAACATCAGGAGTGGATCATAGCCATAATTTTCTAGATGTCTGTTCATTGGACAGCAACCCTGGAAGGCTGTGTTCTAATTGGACGATATATTGGGCTTTTAATTCTACAAGTCGAAGATGTCAGAGATTTTATTATGGTGGTTGTGATGGAAACGGAAATCGTTTTGAGAATCAAGCAGAATGTCGCTTAAAATGTTTCTATTCTCGTACTCCAGGTACAGATTTTTTGCATGTTGTTGAAGAAATACAGTTTTGAAATGCTTCCAGATCTGCATGTCGAAGAGTGATAGTGATAGTGAATTGATGGTAGATTTTGAGAAAAAAAAATGTGCTTTTTGTTTTATTTTAGTTGCTTTGCTGTTCTCGTCTATTTTAATGAGACACTTTCCATTAGTTCTACAAGTTTAGTCTTGAATAAAAACACTGCATGCAAAAATGGTTATTCAAGCGGAATGTAGAATATGTTCTTATCCACTTCATAATTGCCCTTTCCTTGTCAGTCTCAAAACCAGTTAAAACATTAAGATAAAATTCTTCTTTTGTAGATTCTTGCATGGCGTTTTCGCTGTTGCTGCTTTTTATTTTCAAGTTACAGATTGTCTTGTGTTTTTAGTGCTGGGTTACAATTTCGCTAAAAGTGTTTTTGTGATGTTAGAAGCTTACAGTTGGCAATTGATTGAACTTCAGTTTTTAGCATGGTGCAGAAGTTCCATTTCAAGAGCTGATAATGCTTTAAAAGCTAGATAGAAAGAAAAATATTATTTTTTATCAGCTGATTTAACAGTGAATGCAATTTATTTTAAAGTAATGATTGTACCTTTGTTTTGACCAAGAGTCAAATGCTGTCTGGTGTTTTGGGAGCAGGAGTTTGGTCCGGAAATTCTATTTTGTCTCTACACTCATTAGCTTCAATATATTCATACATTAAATGAGATATTTTTTCTTTTTATGGTTAGGAAGTTACACTTCATCAGAACGTGGAGTATACGAAAGGGACCAAGGTCAATCTGCTCAGGGTCAAGGTCATTCAAAGTCCGGTCAAGGTCAAACTGGAATGGATCATAGCCATGGTGAAGCAAAAACAGACCGTAGCCATGGTGAATCAAATACAAATCATAGCCATGGTGGATCTGAAATGGATCATAGCCTCACTAAATCAAAAACAAACCCTAGCCATGGAACATCAGAAGTAGATCATAGCCATAATTTTCTAGATGTCTGTTCATTGGACAGCGACCCTGGAAGGCTGTGTTCTAATTGGACGATATATTGGGCTTTTAATTCTACAAGTCGAAGATGTCAGAGATTTTATTATGGTGGTTGTGATGGAAACGGAAATCGTTTTGAGAATCAAGCAGAATGTCGCTTAAAATGTTTCTATTCTCGTACTCCAGGTACAGATTTTTTGCATGTTGTGTTTGAAATGCTTCCAGATCTGCATGTATAAGAGTGAGGATTGAAAATTGATAGTAGCTTTTGATAAATCTTTTTTGCTTTCTCATTTGGTTGCTTTGAATTTAGGTCAGACACTTCCCAATAATTCTACAAATTTGAAATAATTAAGGAATCAAAAGAGAGGGATTTTTTTACAGAATGGTGAGATGATGGTTTTTCTTTTTCCAATCATACCTAACTAATAATTACTCTTTCATTGTTAGTCTAAGAACTAGATGAAACATATTAAGATAAAACATTTTGAACTAATTTTGAGTTTTGAATAGATTCTGTTCTAGAATTTTGCATGGCTTTGTTGCTGCTGCTGGGCTTCATTCTTGAAGTTACAGATTGTCTTGTGTTTTTAGTGCTGGGTTACAATTTCACAAGTGTTTTTGTGAAGTTAGAAGCTTACAGTTGGCAATTGATTGAACTTTCTTAATTTCTTGCATGGTGCAGAAGTTTCGTTCCATGGGCTGAAAATGCCTTTTCTAAGCAAAGAGAATTCTTTATCAGTTCAGTGAAAAATGAAAATTTTATCTTAAATATAATGGATGATCCTCTAGTTTTATCAAGAGTCAATTGACTTGGTCTTTTGGAAGCAGCAGTTTAGTCCCACAAGTCCTACAATGTTTTGTTTCATACATTAAATGTGATATTTTTTCTTTCATGGTTAGGAAGTTACACTACAGGGCGTGGAGTGTCTGGAAGGGACCAAGGTCAATCTGGAGCAGGTCAAGGTCAATCTGGAGTCAATCAAAGACATGGTGAAGCAAAAGCAAATCATACCCATGGCACATCTGGAATT
>NW_008708582.1:8748-10245 GCF_000327385.1 Lottia gigantea | reverse complement strand
GTTAACTTGAAACATGACAAGTCTGTGACTAGTTTGTTTTTAGAATGGTATTTTTCAAAGTAAATTTCATACTTACAAAAAGTCTTGTCCGATAGAGGATATTGACCGTCGGTCATTTGAGCAGCCCCGTCAGTCAGGATCGGCAAGTAGAGCCAATCAACAGCACTACAACGAGAACATTTCTCGTGAACATGCATGTTAATTCGACTCAGTTTTACATTAAGATTGTTTAAATTATTATTTCAGGTTATAGATCTGTATATAGAGATTTAGAATGTCAGACAGCTATAGTTACAGATAATGATAATCTCAGAAAACAGTTACGTGAGGTGGGTATTAAAAGGATTGTTAAGAGTTTTCAAAACCTTTAATGTGTATCTGACCATTTATGGCTTCTATATGCACAACTTCGAATTTCTGTTAATTGTCTGTGGTTCTTGTGACTATCACTATTGCAACAGCTGCTAATATTTTATAAAGTTGATAATCTCAATGAATATTCTCAGAAAGTGATGCCATTTTGAAAAACCAAGATCAGTAGACTTATTCTCGAAAACTTGAATAAGGTCAAATCTAAATTTTCACAAATTACAGTATTCATGCTGGATACTAAAACTTAATTTTAAAATCAATTTTAAATTTTCTATCACTGGAACACTAAAATCATCTGTTATTATTCTAATTTTAGTTCATCACAAAATGTGCAGTTTTTAAGAATATGGTGCCAGGACTCAAAACATCAACATTCAATGATTCATCTTTCTTTACTATTTTACAGGAACATGTGAGATTATACCAGTCATCAAATCCAGTGAACGAGGCGTATTTACAGAGACCTGATAGACAAGTCTCTGTGTGGGCTAAGGTGCTAACATCACTCATAAAAAGCTTCTTTTAGTTATTTTAGTGATAAGGTATTAGGTTGCGAGAGCCGACTCTCGAAAGCACCAGCACAGGCATTAAAATTTGTCTTTATGAAGTTTTTATTGATTTGAGAGAACTGAGCAGTTGATTCCTTTAAAACTGTCTCTAAGAAGGCTTATATTAAGTCTTAAGTTGCGATAATAGCATTTTACTTGAAAAAATTTGTGGTTTCAGCATCATGTATAGAAGAAATTTGTTGACTTTTAAGAATGTCATTATATTTATAATAATAAATTATGAACCAAAACTATAAGAGTTTTACAATTTAAGATTTGCGAATCGAGATTGAATGAAATAATGCTTACTTTTCAATTCTCAATATCTGCATGTTTTTATGACTCAATTCTACCTCATTTATTTCGTCAGTTTTAGAATTCTAAAATACTGATCATTGCTTCAATAGTTTTAATATCCTGTATTTAACACTGTAGATTTTGAAGTACTGCTCTCACAATATTTTTTTTTAGAGTTAATGAATATCATACATAGATTATTGTTGTTTGTAATAAATTTTACACTTGTTTAAACATTTATATTTTAAAAATCTTTTTTTTATTACCTTTTACATTAAAA
>NW_008708582.1:0-4468 GCF_000327385.1 Lottia gigantea | reverse complement strand
TAGAAGTTTTTGTTAAACATTAATTTTATAAAGCTCCAGTTTTGTTGTGTCAAACTCAAAGTTGACAATGTAAGAATTGATGGCATCAGCAGTAAGTCACTGTTGAAAAATGTCATCAAGTTTTTTAAATGGTTGAAGTATGCTTTCAAATAGTTTTTGATGTTTATGTGTAAACATATGTTCTGCTTAATCTCAAAACTTTATTAGGATGAAATTTAGATTTTATGAAATACAGTAATCTGAATGGTAAAAGTGAATTTAAAATCGCTTCCATTGATCAACCAACCAGATGACTGGAACACTAAAAACATCTTCAGTTACGTTTTTGAGAGTATATCCCTTGGGGTACAATATCTATATCAACCAGTGTAATATTTTCCATATTTTGTTATTCTAGGGAACAGCATTCCTTCAAGATATAACAATAGGTAAAGTGATGCGAGCTGTATTTAAACGAAGATTAACTGATGGTAGTGGATATTATGCCGAGCTGTTTGATGAAGGAGAGAGTGTTATTGATAAAGTGATAGCTGAAGGACATGGTATATTACGACAGACGCAGAAACCATTAAATTCTCAGAATAATAATCTAAATAATGATGGTTATACTGGCGGTTATAATGATAATAAAATGAATTATAAGTAAGTTATTTATTAACCACTTATTTTAAGTGATAAGGGTTGAAAGCCGACAATAGATTGTGTTTAAAAGGCACTTGCTGTGGCATCAGAAATTTTCTTTATGAAATGAATTATACATAAGAAATTTATTAACCTAAATTCACCTAGTATTAGCTGATAAGTGTTGAAAGCTGACACTAGATCGAGTTTAGGAGACACTTGCTGTGGCATCAGAATTTATCTTACCTTGAAAGGATTCTAACTAACGGCACTTAATGACCAAGCAGATGACAATCAAACCTGCTACCGACTGAGCTATTCCGCTTTCACAAAAAAGATAGTGTTCCGACCTAGCAATTAGAGGGAGGTATGACTCCTTTGAAATGAACTATTTATGATTGATTGATTATGGTTTATTAACGATTATGGTGGTATTATTATTAACAGTATTTTTACTCGCTATGCTATGAGAGATTAAAATAAACTGATAATAATAATGATATTGATGATATTTTTACTCGCTATGCTATGAGAGATTAAAATAAACTGATAATAATAATGATATTGATGATATTTTTACTCGCTATGCTATGAGAGATTAAAATAAACTGATAATAATAATGATATTGATGATATTTTTAGTCGTAATCCTATGAGAGACGGTAATAACATGATGTCTGTTGATAAAAGACGAGAGTTCGAGAAAGTGATCTCAGAAAGAGATATGTTAAATATGGAGTTGTCCAACATGAGATCAAAAATGAAGGCAAGTTAGAATTTCTATGTCATTAGTGATTGTAGAGCAATATAGAAATATTAAAACAGAACCTGAAACATGTTTCAGACTATTTTTGAGTGAAACATTGAGTAACAACATGTTTTAGGTTCTGTTTTGATATTTCTATAAAGTCATATTGGAGGATAGTCAATCTATTTTTCTAAAGTAAGCACATAAAGGCATAAAACAATGATACAATATCTAAGTGTTATTCATGAAAATTCATAAACATATATGTATATTCTCACAAAGCTGTTCAAGTTGTCTTGTTATTTCTAGACACTGCAATCAGAATATCAGTTAATGTCTAACAAGTTAATGGAAAACAATCTCGGTCAATTGGTAAGTAAATTAGTACAATATTTGGGTTTGCTTGAATCTGTTTGAAGCTTATCATATGTAAATGTAAAAACGAAAGCATATGATGAATATAAATATATGAATACTCAAATAATGAATGATCTTTTCAGGATTATATTATGTACCCTTGAGGATAACAAGGATAACAACTTATGTTCTCAAGGACCCTATTTACCTGATAGTCTGTGGCCAAACCTCTTTGGGTTATTAATACCAATTTCCATTATAAAGGAAAGCTGACTTGATCCAGATAGAAGGCACAACCATTATTTGTTCAACATAACCAAGCATGATCTTGTTCATTAAAAGTTGGTTTAATCAATACAAAATTTGTTTTCTTTCAGTTACAAATGATTATGAACGTAGCAACAAAAGTTAAGCAGTTAAGGTAAGTAAAACAATAAGGTCAGCCTTGATCTTATTGAGAATTTTGAAGCCTAGTCTATTGCCAGCTAGCTGAGCTATCATTATATTTATCATGTATTATAGTTTAAGGTTAGAGTCTAAGTTCCAGCTTTTCAGTATTAATACCTCCTGAGATTATTAGCAAACATCTTAGACAGGAAGCTTAAAGCTAAGATTCCATATACGCGTCATGCAGATCTGTCATCCGTCATTCATTAAAAATCGAAATGGTTGGTTTAAGAGGGTATGATTCCATATATGCGGAAGCAATATCTGTCAAATGTTCTCCGTCATGGGTCAAAAAAAAAATTCACCGGGTGTAGCAATTTTTGACACATCCGGACGCCTTTCTGCGCGGAGATCTCCCAAATGTGAGGGATTCCCTGTCTTTTTTATGCACCAAAGCATCCATCTATCTAGAAGTCCGTGCGTCAAAAGAAAGATAACGCATACGTTTAACGCAGATATGGAATCATATTTGGTAGAGGGGGGGGGTATCAGATTTGTCTCAATTTGAAATGGTTTCAAAGAGTCCAAAGTGTTTGGAATACTTTAGTGCAAGGTAAACTGATAGTATTCACATAAGGGTCTTACTAGAGGAATAATACACCTACCATTGACTTTACCAAACCAGGACCTTGATTATAATTCCAGATGTCAGTTTCCAGTAGATAAGAATACACCATTAGATGATGGTCTAGATCTGATACTAGATGATACTAATAGATTAACTAATATACAAGTAGACAGTCTACCTACTGTAGTCTCTACTCTATCTACTTATAAAGCTGCTCAGAAAGAAATCTCTCTGTCTAAAGATCAGGTAAGTCTATTTAGTTTATTGAAAGTTGACTTTCAAAAGCACTGTCTATGGGTTGCCCTTTGTCAAGTTGTTTCCAGTGCCATTCTTTTGCTCAAGATTGGCTCGAAGACAAGGTGCACCTAATTTGTTAATGGAATATTTGTAATTATAGAAAGAGATAGATGAAATGATCAAAACAAGAGATTTAGCAAGAGTAGAGTTGTATGAAAAGTTAAAAGTTTGTGTTAGTGATTTACAAAATTATCCTTTCGAAGAAAGAGGTCAAAAAGTCAAGGTAAGTTTAATGTGTAAATTATAATGAAGCAGGCTGTAGCTCAGACAGGTAGAGCATTGAAATCTTTACATGACATCACTTGCTTGGTCATGTTAAACAGATGGTGGTCTTGGGTTCTTCGTGTGATATTCTGGTGACCTGGACTAAGTCATCTTTCCTCATTATTCCAGTGGACCCAGCTGTTAATGGGTATAGGACCCAGCTGTAAATGGGTATAGAACCCAGCTGTAAATGGGTACAGATTATCCAGTCAAGATCAATTCCAAAAGATTTGGTCAAGGATCAACTGGAAGAATGGATCAAAGTGAACTTATTTGTTATCCTTGTTAATTATTGTTGTTTCTTACTTCTAAAGATTGAAACATTCAAAGAGTTAAAAAAAAAATTTGGCCTAAAATTTGGATTGTCATATGCAATGATGCAATCTTAGGTTTGAAGTATATAGTAATTGATCTATTCAGGTTCAGAATACCAAATAGTATGTTTATATATATTGAGGTATATTATAATCAATAACGAAATATTTCAGCAATGTTTAGAAACAATAGAGAAGAACTACAGTTTTTTTCTGACTCAAAATTTCCCTGTAGTCACACCTCTACCTGAAGTATTACCATTATATAAAGAATGGAAGGTAAGATAATAACAGCATAAATCCTTTGTTATTGTCATAGCTAGAATTCAACTTTGCAAGCAACTGGAGCCATCCTTGCACCCATGAATTTGAATTAAAAAAGACTCAAAGCAAAATTCAAGTTACTGTGTTATGTATGTAGTATATCATTTGTTGATATATTCATACACGTCAATATGTATTGAAATTGATCTAAATAGACATAAACTGTTGTGTTTATTGATTGTAATGATCTAGTCTGTAGATTAATAGAAATTGAGTATTATCTTGGGACTAGAAACTTAATAGAAATTGTATAGTCTGCTTTATAAACAATAAACAGAATATGGCTTCATATAGGCTTATTCTACTCATATCTCAAGGGAGATTACTTTAAGTACACATTTTCTAGACCACAGTTATGCAGTTGTTATTTAGCTGTAAATTTATCAGGATGACAAGAATTTAAAAATAGAGAACAATAATTAAAAACACAATCTCTATCTCCATTATCTTTTTTCACATGTCTTCTCTTTAACTCGCCATTAAAGGGAAACCACCTACTCTTAAAAAACAAATTCAGACCACAGTATA
>NW_008708581.1:0-5466 GCF_000327385.1 Lottia gigantea | reverse complement strand
ATGTTATTGGAATTATTGATTTGAAGTGACATTCTGTTCTTGTCAATCAGTTTTTGTGGTTTGGAGCGTGAAATGCACAAAATTGCATGCCTTTAAATTAGCTTTCGTGAAAGCTTGAACTTATAATATGTTCAGTCACAAACAGTTACAAAAGTCTTAATTGGTTACGTAAGCATTTCAGAATCCCCGGCCACCATTTCTATTTTACTAGCTGATATTTGGTAATGAGAAATTAATTTAGAATTGGTTCATCCATTGTTAATAACCAATAAGCAACAATTTCACAAATGTAACTCCTAAAAGAAGAGTTGCAGGTCTGTAGTTTGAAATACTCTGTCCACGCAAAAACTATGTCTGTATTTTTAATACAGCATTTCTCAAATTTGATGATCTAAAATTTGATGTTTTGTATGCTTTCTCTGTCGTCAGGTCAACGTATAGAAACTATACAAAGGGCATACATATATACTATCATATATAATAAATCTAGTTTTACAAGATGAAATTAAATCAGATTGCCACTAATATCAACTTATTTTCATCAGTTAAGCCCAACGCCGACGAGGAACATTTCTGTCGACGAACAAGAACATCGAACAAATATATTTCTTTTCCGTTATCCGCAGACGACAAACATAATTCCGCAGACGATGAACATTTAGCTCGAACAATACACCAGTGTCACGGAAAATCACATGACCTCAAAATGGCGATGTCCACAAGATTATGTAAAATTGCGTTAGCAATTTCAGTCCATTTGAACTTATGACATCACAAAATCTTGGTGGGATGTCTTCAACTATATTAAGATCTGGTATGATTGGCCAATCAAGTCCCATAAATTTCAGGAAAAATAATTGTAACAGCTGAATTGTCAAAAGTTTCACCTTTTCAAACTACCAAAAGGATTACTGTCGCAAATCAAGTTTAAACAGTAAAATGTGAGGATAAGCAGGACATTTAATGACTTCTTTCCAGGATTATCTGAGCCCATTTACAGCTGTGTTGACTGGTACAATGATAATTGACGACTTAATCAAGGTTAGACTTGCACATGCTGACCTAGATTAGAACCAACAATCACCATTTGTTCGACGATAACCAAGTCATTCCCATGCTCTAAGCGACTATACTACAGGATGTCCTCAAAGAAGGAGAAATAGCTCAGACTATCCCTTTAATCTGACATCAATGTTTATGTAGATCTATAAAGAATATTACGCCCAGCTGTCTCCTAGCTAATTACTTTTACATCACTGACTATCATAATGATATTATAGCATTTTAATATTGCTTACCTCTACACAAATAATACTAATCTAATATCAATCTATTTCTATAATTTAATAGTTTTATCATTGAATTATATTACATACACAGATAAACTCCAATTAAATAGATGAAAGATAGATTGCCAGGCAAGGTAACATACGTCCACTGGCAGCTTTCAGAAAAGATAAAACAGTCTTTAGTGACTAAAGTAATAATTTTCTTATATTAAAGACATTTTAATAGTTTGAAATCAATGATATATATATGTACTGCCAGTTATTTATACTTGGAAATTCCACCAAAATTTTTAAAATCAATATCAATAACCCAAATACAACAAATCATTAAGTCACATAGCTCTAATCAAGGGCAAAATATTTATAAGAGTGAAATCGTTGAAAATTCAAGACCAAGATCTCATTAATATAAATAAAAAAGACGTAAAACTCCATTCATTTCATTTCATTCATAATAAAAATCACATGAAAACTGTAGTCTCTATTGTGTTCATGATCAAATTTTGACGCATTTTTTCTAAGTCAAGGAAAAATAACTCAAAAACCATTCATCAAAAGATTATTAACATCGAACTTGTCTAAGATCTCATCAATATAAATGATCACACCAAATTTCATTTAAGTCAGTTGAACGCTGTAGTCTCTTGTGTTCACAAACAAACTTTGAAGAGTTTTTCCTAAGTCAAGGGCAATAACTCAAAAACCGTTCATCGTCAAATTCAAACTTGACCAAGATCTCATCAATATACATTATCACATCAAGTTTCTTTAAAATCAGTTGTTAACTGTAGTCTGTATTGTGTTCACAAACAAATTTAGTCAAGTTTTTCTTAAGTCAAGGGCAATATCTCAAAAAAAGTTCATCGAGAGATCGTCCCATTCGAATTTGACCAGGATCTCATCAATATAATGATCACACCAAAATTCATTAAAATGAGTTGAAAACTGTAGTCTCTAATGTGTTCACAAACAAATTTTGACACATTTTTCCTAAGTCACGGGCCGACTGACAGCTGTCACGGCAATATACATCCACAATTATATGTGGGCGTATAAAAAGCATTTCAAATAGGACAGGGTAAAAAATCGATTAGGTCGCTATGAATTTATAATTTGGACTATCTATTATCAAATTTCATAATCCATCAAATTTCAAAGTCATATTTTCTCTAGTGTACTGCCAGAAGTAATGTCTTTCAAAAAGTATCCCTTCAGCACAAAACTTACCCACAATAAACCCAATTCACTGATTTACCCACAATAAACCCAATTCACTGATTTACCCACAATAAACCCAATTCACTGATTTAATCAAAGTATTAAGTATTTAGAAGATTTCTCAGTTGAAATATTTCAATTATAAATCGATTGTTGAACGGTAGGTAGCCGTTGATTAGATCTCAATTCAGTTAACAATACCCATCCCAAATTTAAAAAATTTAAATATATTTGGAAAATTTGATTTTCATACCAATTTTTATGGATTGAAAAAGAAACCCTACGAAACAGATATATGTAGGAATTCCTATTCCAATTCATCAATTCCATAGTTAAATTGTACTTTTCAATATTGCCAAACACTGCCCTAGTAATACGTTTCAAATATTCACTGAAATTATCTAATGTCACCATAAGGCGACACCAATTTATAAACTTGGATTACGGGCCAGCCGACCTGCTTTTTTGACGAATCCCAATAAAAATAAAAATGAAAAAATCTATTTTTTTTTTATTCTTACTGTGTCCGCCGATGTAAAAATTTCAACACGAAATCCTAAAGGGACGTAACTCGGTTGATAAGTTGTACTCGCTTAGCGAAAGCGTTCACTGTTGAATGGTCAGTCAGTGTTAATGAGACAAAAGGCTAGTTCCACGATGTTTTTGATAACGGTACTACAAAGCAAGTACGACTATGCAAATGAGGTGCCTGCAAATTTCTAAAATAAATCTTGAACCGAAGCTATTTTCATTCGAAAGATAAATTGGTTTGTAATATGTTGATTGTTGGCTAGATAGTTTTATAATTTGTTGTATTATGAGATTGGTTCTGGAAATCTGGAAAACCCTTTCAAAAAATAAAATAAACCAACAACACATGATTTGTGATTTGGTTCGTTCCAGTCTGCAAATTTTGTAAAAATTCTCTCGTCGGCCTTTATTCAATTGTTGTGATGAAAATACATCTATGTGAAAATGTGAGAAAATGAGCGTTGAACTCGATGTTTATATCAACGTCTCCATATGTACCGAGGGCCGTATCACAAAACGAACTATCGTGCGTGCCTCTGATGACGAAAATGTTGGTAATTTGTTGACGTGCTCCGGATGGCAGGACACAGAAGAAGTAACCGTCTCCAGCGTTAAAGCCGGTATCGAAATAGACCATGAAACTACCGATGTAGAGATAGTTACACCTGTAGCAGTTTTAAGACAATTTAATTTTAAATCCATAAGGTTTAATCTGGTGTCAAAGAATGATAAACAATGTGCTATTTCGTCAAAGCCTTCTTCTTGAAATGCAGATTTTTTTTTTTTTTATTTTTATCCCCCCCTGCTCCCTGCTTTTTTTAAAAGTTTTGCCCGTAATTCAACAAATTAAATTGGTGTGGCCTAATGATTCTAATCAAAATACCAACATGGTTATATCATGAATAAATTTACAAATATTTCATTTCGAACTATAAAATCGATTCTAGAACGAGAATAAATTAATGTACAATGTTATTGGAATTATTGATTTGAAGTGACATTCTGTTCTTGTCAATCAGTTTTTGTGGTTTGGAGCGTGAAATGCACAAAATTGCATGCCTTTAAATTAGCTTTCGTGAAAGCTTGAACTTATAATATGTTCAGTCACAAACAGTTACAAAAGTCTTAATTGGTTACGTAAGCATTTCAGAATCCCCGGCCACCATTTCTATTTTACTAGCTGATATTTGGTAATGAGAAATTAATTTAGAATTGGTTCATCCATTGTTAATAACCAATAAGCAACAATTTCACAAATGTAACTCCTAAAAGAAGAGTTGCAGGTCTGTAGTTTGAAATACTCTGTCCACGCAAAAACTATGTCTGTATTTTTAATACAGCATTTCTCAAATTTGATGATCTAAAATTTGATGTTTTGTATGCTTTCTCTGTCGTCAGGTCAACGTATAGAAACTATACAAAGGGCATACATATATACTATCATATATAATAAATCTAGTTTTACAAGATGAAATTAAACCAGATTGCCACTAATATCAACTTATTTTCATCAGTTAAGCCCAACGCCGACGAGGAACATTTCTGTCGACGAACAAGAACATCGAACAAATATATTTCTTTTCCGTTATCCGCAGACGACGAACATTTAGCTCGAACAATACACCAGTGTCACGGAAAATCACATGACCTCAAAATGGCGATGTCCAGAAGATTATGTAAAATTGCGTTAGCTATTTTATTAATTTAAAAAAAGACGGCGAAATAGGAGCATTTGGGTCCGTACCTGGATTCAACGATGTAAAGAGCAGGGTGTGTTCGGGAACCTTGTAAATTTACCAGTTGTTTCCAGGGCTTGTGCTATTTCTTGCATCGCAGCGTACTTCTTGTTCCTATCTGAATAGTTGGGCGAAGAAATCATACACAAACAGGCAGATTAGGACCACATATCTACTAAAATCTGCTCCTTCTCCACAGTCCAAAATTTTGTGTTGGTGGATTCACTGGGCGTCGCCATTTTGAGTGTCATGTGGTCTGGCTTGATCGCCGATTGGTCTTTCGCCGATAAATGTTCGTCGTTAATGCAGACGGCGAACAAAGAATTGTTCTGGAGGCGAACAATTTTAAAAAATCAAATGTGTTTGATTTCACGAACAATTCTCACGAACATTTTTGTTCGTGTTTCTGTAATCCGCAGATGGTGAAAAAAATGATCGAAACAAAATTTTTACGATTGTTCGCTTAAAATGTTCCTCGTCTGGGCTTAATGGAAAATCAAATGAGATATAGGTAAGCTTATAAAATCATATGCTATGGGAGCAATTGTAACATTCATTGTATGGGATGAACTGTAACATTCATGATATGGGATGAACTGTAACATTCATTGTATGGGATGAACTGTAACATTCATGATATGGGATGAACTGTAACATTCATTGTATGGGATGAACTGTAACATTCATTGTAT
>NW_008708580.1:7769-10237 GCF_000327385.1 Lottia gigantea | reverse complement strand
TGATAAAAACTTATGCATTTTTAGATAATGGCTCAAGCGGATGTATACTTCCATAAATATCAAGAACAAATTAGGCTTGTTGTGTGAAAAAACGTCTTTAATGTTAGGAACAATGCATGGTAAATCTTTAGTTGAGAGTTATGTGATTGAAAATATGATAGTTTCAAACTTAAATAATCATAGCTCTCTTACATTACCTAAAGTGTTTGTACGAGACAGTATTCCTGTGGATAGGTGTAATATTCCAACAAAATCTGTTATCCAAAGATGGGATTACCTGCGAACTCTGGACATTCCTGAACTGTTTAATGACTTAGAGATAGGCTTATTAATAGGGACAAACTGTGTATATGCCCATGAACCATTGAAAGTTATACCTAGTGTAAATGGTGGACCCTATGCCGTGTTAACTAGATTGGGGTGGACAGTTAATGGAGTAGTGAATCCCATTGAACATTCCCTTTCTGTTACTTGTAATAGAATATTCTTGAAGGAAGTGAACTCAACAAAAAGCCATGAAGTGGTGATGAAAGAATCTGTACGGGAAGTTATGGACCCAAAATTACTTTGTCAAATATTTGAAAGGGACTTCAATCACATGATGAACTTAGGACCGTCTGTCAATGATAAACATTTTATGAATATAGTTGAGAGTGGTACTGAATTTCAAGATGGACCTTTTTGTGTTCCATTACCTTTCAAAGATGAAAATGTGACAATTCCTAACAATCGAGACCAAGCCGAAAAACGGTTGTTTTATTTAAGACGTAAGCTTTTATATAATGTGAACTATCGATCTGATTACTGTGAATTTATGGACAATCTCATTAATCGTAAATATGCTGTGAAGGTTCCGTTACATTACTTACTAATGATAGCGTGTGGTACATTCCACACCACGGTGTGTATCATCCACGCAAGCCAAACAAAATACGTGTAGTCTTTGATTGTAGCGCCAGATTAGACGGAAAGTCCTTAAATGATTACTTACTTCAAGGACCTGACTTGACTAACTCTTTATTTGGTGTATTAGTGCGCTTTCGTGAGAAGCCTGTAGCCTTTATGGCCGATATAGAGGCCATGTTTCATCAGATAAAGGTGCCTTCCCATCACTGTGACTTTCTTAGATTTCTGTGGTGGAAAGACTGTAGATTTGATAGCCAACCAGTTGAATTTAAAATGACTTCACATCCTTTTGGAGCAGTTTCAAGCCCAAGTTGCGCTAATTATGCTCTTAAGAAAACTGCTGACTCTTTTAGTGACAATGAATTTGTCAAGGATACAATTAAAAGGGACTTTTATGTTGATGATTGTCTAAAATCATGCGAAACAGACTTAGAAGCTATAAAACTTGCTACTGAACTTTCTTGTGCTTGTGCTAAAGGTGGATTCAATTTAACAAAATTCACAAGCAACAGTAGATCATTGTTAGATAATTTAAGTGAAGATAAACTTGCAAAGGATATTAAGAATATTGACTTAAACTATGACAATCTACCAATTGAACGTGCCTTAGGGGTTCATTGGTGTGTGGAAAGTGACACATTTGGATTTAGAATTACCCTTCAAGATAAGCCATTAACTCGTCGTGGAATATTATCTGTTGTAGCCTCCATTTTTGACCCACTTGGCTTAGTTTCTCCTTTCACCCTGCAAGCCAAGAAAATTTTGAGGGAAATATGTAGAGACAATCATGGTTGGGATGACCCTGTTTCTGATCAGCATAGAACTCAGTGGATCAAGTGGAGAAGTCAGTTATTTCATCTAGAGAACTTTAATGTTTCTCGTTGTTTAAAGCCTAAAGACTTTGGTACTGTTGTGCATCGTGAATTGCATTTATTTTCAGATGCTTCCTCAACTGCATATGGTTCTGTTGCATATCAAAGACTTATAAATGAAAAAGGTGACATCAGTTATAATTTTATAGTAGGCAAAGCTAGACTTGCTCCTGTTAAATCTGTCACCATTCCTCGACTAGAACTTAGCGCAGCAACATTGTCTGCTAAACTAAGTGATACACTTTTAAAGGAATTATGTCTAAAGCCAACTAAGACTGTGTTTTGGACTGATAGTATGACCGTGCTTCAGTATATTTGGAATGAGAAAAAACGGTTTCATGTTTTCGTAGCAAATAGAGTTTCTACTATTCGAGGACTTTCTAGGATTGGACTCATGTGTCAACTAATAATAATCCAGCAGACAGCGCATCACGAGGACTATCTGCTCATGAACTCATTAATAGTCGTATGTGGTTAATGGGGCCGGAATTTTTACATTCACCTGATTCAGAATGGCCTCCACGACCTACTATTTCAAAAGTTGAAACAGATGACCCTGAAGTTAAAGTTGAACATTCAGTATTTATTTCCAATGTAGAAAAGAATCCTACTTGTGACTTAATTTAGTACTTCTCTAATTGGTTTAAGCTGAAGCGTGCAGTGTCATGGATTCTTCGTATAAAATTTTTC
>NW_008708580.1:1729-3485 GCF_000327385.1 Lottia gigantea | reverse complement strand
ATTATGTCCACGCAATGCCACGCGGAGATCGTGGCGAGGCACTTCATTTCGTTGCCAGACTTCGGAAATAGACAACATTGTATGCACCCCCTCGCTCTCGCACACTCCTCATATTACTTTACAAGTCTTTAATCACTGGTACGCAAAATTGCGTATCTTTTCGCAACCATTAGTGTGACTTTTCACATACTGGCCGAGATAACAGTCCACGGCGACAATTTGTGTAACATGGGAAAGCGTACTGAGGTTTCACAAATGAAGGCCCCAGAGCCGTGGGCGATAAAGGTCTGAAAATTCGTAAAATGTACCTATGTGCAAAGTATGTCTGCTTCTCTAAATTGAAACAGAAGAAAGTAGATATAAAAGAAGGTAAAATATCTTTTATTTCACCCCTAAACAATGTTAGAATTATTTAAGGATTGAATGTAGATTTTTGCGTTGTTACGACGTCATTACGTCATCGGGGATCACTAAGGAAATTTGTAGTTCATCGGTAAATGAATGCAAATTTTTCACATGGGTTCACTGTAGCGGCAGACGCACCGACGGCATACATGTGTAATCTACCGATGTTGTCGGGTTTCTACCGTCGGTCCGACGGTCGGATTTTGCGAGGATTTCATATCAATGATATCAATGGTCACAATAATCAGATGTTGGATAGAAATACTTCAAGCGTCAACTGACTATTACGTCAGGTCTGGAATCGGTCTCACAGAATATCTAAGTAGTGAAATCTATGTCTGTATTTTCATTGATATGCATAACAAAATTATGAAAGCATATTTTAAAGAAGTCATCCGAGGAGATTTTCTACCTGGAATGTTACCTTTAATGTCAAATTGTGACCAGTCACGAATTTTCTTATTTTAAGCCTAAATCAATAATAAAACTGTCGCGGTATTTTCTTTTTAATGACTATTTCATATAGGATTAGATAAAAAAAAAACAATTTACTAATAAAAAAAATTCAATTTTATACGATAAATAGTATAGAACAAAGTTACCAACGGGACGAAGTCTACTGAAAAGAAAGGAAGGTGAGAAATTACAACCATGCTTGACAAGTATAAAAAAAATAGGTTCAAGAATGTTCTTTTTGCCATCCAAACCTCTTGATATTATTATTTCCCCTTATCACAGACTGGAATAACAAGGACAGACGATATATTCAAGATCACTAGAGTTTCACAAGGCAACCGAGATTAGCAGTTTAGAACCCACGAACACTACTCGACTATGCAATCAAACTGTTTACGAGTATAGTTTATGTTACAGACTTAAATAAGTGGTTCAGATCAGTGGTTCAGTTCCAACTGTTTTAGGTTAAAGTAGTACATGCTATAGGTTTAATAGAGGTTCAGATCAAACTCTTGAAGGTAAACGAGTAGTTGATGTTACAGTTGGTGTTATACATTAAATAGTGATTCGGGTCAAACTGTTGTAGGTTAACTAGCAGTTGGTGTTACAGTGGAAAACTATATAGATTGTTGTAGGTTAACTAGCAGTTTGTTCTACAGTGGAAAACTATATAGATTGTTGTAGGTTAACTAGCAGTTTGTGTTACAGTGGGAAACTATATAGATTGTTGTAGGTTAACTAGCAGTTGGTTCTACAATGGAAAACTATATAGATTGTTGTAGGTTAACTAGCAGTTGGTGTTACAGTGGAAAACTATATAGATTGTTGTAGGTTAACTAGCAGTTGGTGCTACAGTGGAAAACTGTATAGATTGTTGTAGGTTAACTAGCAGTTG
>NW_008708580.1:0-1679 GCF_000327385.1 Lottia gigantea | reverse complement strand
GTCTGCTAAACTAAGTGATACACTTTTAAGGAATTATGTCTAAAGCCAACTAAGACTGTGTTTTGGACTGATAGTATGACCGTGCTTCAGTATATTTGGAATGAGAAAAAACGGTTTCATGTTTTCGTAGCAAATAGAGTTTCTACTATTCGAGGACTTTCTAGGATTGGACTCATGTGTCAACTAATAATAATCCAGCAGACAGCGCATCACGAGGACTATCTGCTCATGAACTCATTAATAGTCGTATGTGGTTAATGGGGCCGGAATTTTTACATTCACCTGATTCAGAATGGCCTCCACGACCTACTATTTCAAAAGTTGAAACAGATGACCCTGAAGTTAAAGTTGAACATTCAGTATTTATTTCCAATGTAGAAAAGAATCCTACTTGTGACTTAATTTAGTACTTCTCTAATTGGTTTAAGCTGAAGCGTGCAGTGTCATGGATTCTTCGTATAAAATTTTATCTTAAGCAGTGGACAATAGAGCGAAAACGTTTCGAATCAAGCCTTAATCCTGGACTAAGTGAATTAGAACACAAAAACAAAACTGAAAAACATTTAAATGAAGTTAAAAGACTTGATTGTAAAAATTCTATGTTATATTTAAGAGATTTGGAAGCTGCAGTTTACAGTTTTACAGTTTACACAACAGAATTCATTTTCAGAAACACTAAAGGAATTAGATAGTATCCAAGATGATAAATTTCATGTCAGTAAAAAGAGTCATCTCTACAAACTTGATCCTATTCTTCGAGACGGACTTATTAAAGTTGGTGGTCGGTTGCGACATGCTGAAATTCCAGACAGCGTAAAATACCCTATCATTTTGCCAAAGGACGATCATGTTACGAAATTGATTGTGCGGGACACTCATGAACGTTTAGGACATTCTGGACGAGGACATACCATTTCTATGTTAAGAGAAAAATTTTGGATTATAAACTGTAATTCTTTTGTTCGTCATATACTTTCTCAATGTGTAATGTGTAGGAAATTACGTGCTCCAGTCATATATCAAAAGATGGCAGATTTGCCCAAGGACAGAGTGACACCTTCAGCACTCTTTTCATCTGTGGGAGTTGACTATTTTGGACCCTTTCTTGTAAAAGAGGGTCGAAAGGAACTTAAGAGATATGGTGTAGTGTTTACTTGTCTCGTTATACGAGCTGTGCATATTGAAATAGCATGCTCCCTTGATTCAAGTTCTTTTATTCAAGCTCTACGCAGATTTTTAGCTCGAAGAGGTGCTGTGAGCGAAATTAGAAGTGACAATGGGACTAATTTTTGTGGAGCGGAGAGAGAATTGCGTGAAGAGATTTCAAAGTGGAATAAAAATACAATAAGGAAAAACTTGCAACAAAGGAACATTGAGTGGATCTTTAACCCTCCAACCGGTAGCCACCATGGAGGAGCCTGGGAAAGGCAAATTAGGACTATTCGCAAAGTTTTAAATGCCTTATTACAAGGATAGAATACTGTGTCTTTAAATGATGAATCCTTAAGAACTTTAATGTGCGAGGTGGAAAGTATTATCAATAGCAGGCCTCTGACATTTACTTCGAATGATCCGGATGATTTTAACCCCTTAACTCCCAATAATTTATTGAACGTTAAATCTTCTTCATGGATTTTACCTCCAGGTGACTTTGTGCATGAGGATGTCTATTCTCGTAA
>NW_008708579.1:3532-6116 GCF_000327385.1 Lottia gigantea | reverse complement strand
ATTGGACTAATACAAATTCGTCTGGTGTTTATATCACCATAAACGTCATTGCCTCATCACCAAAACATTAGGCGTAGTAATTTTAACCAATGACGTTATTATTCATTGACATCATTGTTTTAAATACACAGTCTCCAATGTAAACAATCATGTCGGTTGTCCCAAACATTGAAACATAAAGAAATAGGCCCTACTTAAATTCATACTAAAGTCTTTGTATCAAAATTAAAATGTCTTGAAAACGTAAATATAAACAATAAACTGTTAGCCTATGGCGGTTATGGTCGTATATCAGGTCAAAGGTTGCCTGGAAAATTGACCAATCAGATGATAAGAGCACTAGAATAATAAGAACTTACATGAAATCAAAATTTAAGAAATACTGTAATCTGATAATAAAACTAAATTTAAAATTGATTTTAGTGATTGACCAATCAGATGACTGCAATTACGTCACTAAATGCAAAGGGACTTATGTGATAAAGTATATTTTGCAATTAGTGACATCATCAAACACTTAGTTTTAGTGGATTTACAGGAACCACAGACATCTGATTGAAAATTGGAATGATGTAAATTGATGCTATCAGTGTCCCTGATATACATAAAAAATTTAGAAAACCTTTTTACAATCCCTTTAACAAGAACCACAGATGTCTGATTGAAAATGTGAATGATGTAAATTGATTCTATCAGTGTCCCCAATACACATACAAAATTTAGAAAACCTCTTAACAATCTCTTTAAGGCAACCTTTTCAATAAACTTTGCCACTTAAATGATCAAGGTTGGCCACGATTAACTTTGACGTTAGGGATCCTTCTTAGAGGCAAGGCTTATGTTTTTTTTCTTTTATGATACAATTAGCTATTGCACATGGTAGCTTTAAATTGTCAACAAAAATTCTGTCATTAATCAAGAAATATAAAGCTTAAAACATCATAAATAAAAATTGGATCTTAACTGTTTAAACTGTAATTAAAGACATGGAAAAAGCGTCTAGTCATTCGGATGGGACAATAAACAGAGGCCCTGTGTGCTACAGGCTGTGTACGTTAAAGATCCCTCGACAGTTGGAAATCGAAAAAAGAGCAGGCTAATGCCACTGTCCGGGCAAAATTTCCCTCATTGCACCCTGTATGGCGTTGCCCGTCTTCATTAGCCCACATGGTGTAGAAAAGTAGGACGTAAAACTCCATTCATTTCATTTCATTTTCAACTGTAATTAAAGCCCTCGTATGTCAAATTTCCTTGACAGGGTGATTAACTCTCATCAACGTAAAAACTCCGCTCTGCGTACTTGTCAAATCAAAACAATAAATGTATTAAATATTTGACTAAAAATGGTAACTAGGTTAAAAATTATGCAACCACACCCCTTTAAAGATGGGTTTTCCTTATTTTTTTTAGTGTCAAATTAAGCAAACTATTTGATTAATTGGTGTTTTTAATGAATTATCATGTATTATTAATCATATCATTATGTTCTTATTGCATATAATTAAGAGTTTTAACCAATCATAAATGTCCATGTATGTACAGTCTGGATAAACAAAACAAGACTTTTTGACCTTTCTTGATCGGTCATTCATTGGAATTCTGCTGGTAGTTCTCTTCTAATTTAGCTAATTATGAATTAATTACGGACATGTGAGACAAACTGGTATTTTTCCAAGTCATTAGAACACCTCTACTTTCTGTTCATATAAGTATTAGCATTTTCATTTTCATAAATGAAAAGAAGGGAACCCATCTTTAATAGAATCATATAGTAAAAAATGTCCCCTCAGAGTAGCCTACTCAAGTCAAGACTATGCCTAAAGCTACTACAGTACAGGTCAAGATAAAACAAGTTCACCTACCTCTAGATCAAACATATTTTCTTTTTGATGAATTAGTTGTCCATAAATCTGTCACTCATTAAAGAGGATGTTCCACATAATATTTCCAAAAAGTCAATACAATTATAGCATAGCACAAAAAATCACTGTATAAGGAAACACAGCAAAAAAGAGTATACCATTTAAGGGGATATTCTTAGAAAAATTCCTAGGGTTATTTCTAAGAATTTAAGGTCTTTATAAAACACAGCACTTAGAAAATCTATCAATAAGTTATATCTTAGAATTAAGCTCTTATAAAACACAGCACTTAGAAAATCTTTCAATAAGTTATTTCTTAGAATTAAGCTCTTATAAAAACACAGCACTTAGAAAATCTATCAATAAGTTATATCTTAGAATTAAGCTCTTATAAAACACAGCCCTTAGAAAATCTTTCAATGAATTATTTCTTAGAATTAAGTTCTTATAAAACACAGCACTTAGAAAATCTTTCAATAAGTTATTTCTTAGAATTTAAGCTCTTTATAAAACACAGCACTTAGAAAATCTTTCAATAAGTTATTTCTTAGAATTAAGCTCTTTATAAAACACAGCACTTAGAAAATCTTTCAATAAGTTATTTCTTAGAATTAAGCTCTTATAAAACACAGCACTTAGAAAATCTTTCAATAAGTTATTTCTTAGAATTAAGCTCTTATAAAACACAGCACTTAGAAAATCTTTCAATAAGTTATTTCTTA
>NW_008708579.1:0-2822 GCF_000327385.1 Lottia gigantea | reverse complement strand
AACAATTTTATCAGAAATCTTTTAAAATTTCCAAAAATTCAGATAAAAATGGATTTTTTTGATTACCGTGGCAACGAGTTTTTCAATAAATATTAAGGAAGAACTTGGGGAAAAAGTGTCAAATTCCTAAAGAGAATTTTGACAGTTATAAATTTAACAGAGGTCCAATTTCTGTTTTTTATATATAAGTTTGACAGAAATAATTATAAAAAATGTCAAATTTAGGATTCAAATAAATTTTTTGACAGTATTTTTTATCAAAATTGTCAAAAACCTAAATGTTGAAAAAGAAGACTGTTTCATTTTTTTCAATAAAACACAAGAATCGTTTCAGCGAGGCAAAGTCACAGTATCACGACTTCAACTTATAAAGTTATCAAAATTCAATTACTTTCCAACTGTCGCTTGTATATACCAGAGCTTCCCTTAACAAGTTACCAGAATTTGGGACTTCTTCAAAAATACATCCTTCACCTTCTTTTAAGTTATCAAAATTCTTCCTAGTTTGATTTGGGACTTCCCATTGAAAAACTCGGGCTAAATTTAATATCAAAATTTACATTTTGATTGAGGACTTCAATTAGAATTCCACTATTTGTAAGAAGAGCTTCCAAACAAAGTTATCAAAGTTATCAAATTCCTTAATGTTGTGAATTTTAACTTCACTTCAATATAAATAAACACATATACACACGTCAAAGTTATCAAAATCCTTCTTTTCTTATTACAATTTTTTTTCATTCACCTCAGTTAACACATACAGTGACTTCAAAGTTATCAAAATCCTAAATGTTGGGACTTCAACTATCATATTTTTCACTTCAATATAAGTAAACACATACTGACTTCAAAGTTATCAAAATCCTAAATGTTGGGACTTCAACTATCATATTTTTCACTTCAATATAAGTAAACACATACTGATATTAAAGTTATCAAAATACTTAATATTATCAATATTAAAACTTCACTTCAATATAAGTAAACACATATACACACACTTCAAAGTTATCAAACTCCTTAATAACTTATCATTTCAATCAAAACACAAACTGATTTCAAAGTTATCAAATTCCTTGATGATATGAATGAAAACCTCACTTCACATGTATAAGTAAACACATACTGATTTCAAAGTTATCAAAATTAAAACTCACAATATAAATAAACACATATACACACTTCAAAGTTATCAAAATCCTTTTTTTCTTATTAAATCAATTCTTTTTTCCTTCACTTGAATATAAATAAACACATGCTGATTTTAAAGTTATCAAAATCCTTAATGTTATGAATTAAAACTCACAATATAAATAAACACATATACACACACTTCAAAGTTATCAAAATCCTTTCATGTTATCAACATTGTACTTCATTAAGTAAGAGATATTTCCACTTGGTCTGCCACAATTCAGTGTAAAATCTACAGTAATATAACACTATGAGATAGGAGAGTTTCTACACTGTTACATATAATATATTGTGTTGTTCTGTAGATAGCCGTAACTATCTCTACTATAGTGTAATAGTGATGTCAGAATACAGTTTAAAGTGGGGTACCCTTATAGTTGTAGTGTTAGAATACTGTTTAAAGAGGGGTACCCTTATAGGTGTAGTGTTAGAATACTGTTTAAAGTGGGGTTCCCTTATAGTTGTAGTGTTAGAATACTGTTTAAAGTGGGGTACCCTTATAGCTGTAGTGTTAGAATACTGTTTAAAGTGGGGTTCCCTTATAGCTGTAGTGTTAGAATACAGTTTAAAGTGGGGTACCCTTATAGTTGTAGTGTTAGAATACTGTTTAAAGTGGGGTACCCTTATAGCTGTAGTGTTAGAATACTGTTTAAAGTGGGGTTCCCTTATAGTTGTAGTGTTAGAATACTGTTTAAAGTGGGGTACCCTTATAGCTGTAGTGTTAGAATACTGTTTAAAGTGGGGTTCCCTTATAGGTGTAGTGTTAGAATACAGTTTAAAGTGGGGTACCCTTATAGGTGTAGTGTTAGAATACAGTTTAAAGTGGGGTACCCTTATAGGTGTAGTGTCAGAATACAGTTTAAAGTGGGGTACCCTTATAGGTGTAGTGTCAGAATACAGTTTAAAGTGGGGTACCCTTATAGGTGTAGTGTCAGAATACAGTTTAAAGTGGGGTACCCTTATAGCTGTAGTGTTAGAATATAGATTAAAGAGGGGTACCCTTATAGCTGTAGTGTTAGAATACAGTTTAAAGTGGGGCACCCTTATAGCTCTAGTGTTAGAATACTGTTTAAAGAGGGGTACCCTTATAGGTGTAGTGTTAGAATACTGTTTAAAGATGGCTACCCTTATAGCTCTAGTGTTAGAATACTGTTTAAAGTGGGGCACCCTTATAGCTCTAGTGTTAGAATACTGTTTAAAGTGGGGTACCCTTATAGGTGTAGTGTTAGAATACTGTTTAAAGATGGCTACCCTTATAGCTCTAGTGTTAGAATACTGTTTAAAGTGGGGCACCCTTATAGCTCTAGTGTTAGAATACTGTTTAAAGTGGGGCACCCTTATAGCTCTAGTGTTAGAATACTGTTTAAAGTGGGGTACCCTTATAGGTGTAGTGTTAGAATACAGTTTAAAGTGGGGTACCCTTATAGCTGTAGTGTACTGTACAGTTTAAAAAGGGACATCCATGTGTTTCCACTACTTCCAATCCAACTTTAAGAAAGTTAAAAGCTGTCAACCACATAATAACCAGAAGTTTTCAGTATAAAAACTGAGGCAACTAAAAAACTAACAAAATAATGTAATAACGATATTCATTTACAAGCTCGAGGCAATAAACTTTAATTACTGCT
>NW_008708578.1:33304-35967 GCF_000327385.1 Lottia gigantea | reverse complement strand
TAATTCATTTAATCAGCATTAAATTTCGTTTCATGCATGTGACATCCCTTTATGAATCGGTAGTTATATTTCGATTCATGTGTTTCTTTTTGATTTTTCAACTGTAGATTGCAGTTTGGATACGTACAGTAAGCTGTTGCCCTTAACATTTCAATGCGGAACTATTTGGTGTTGAACAGTAATATTATGTCATATATGATCGATACTAATTTCTAGACTTACATCATGCTAAATTTTCTTCTTATCATTTGAAAATTACATTATCAGGTTGTTGAGATGTACTTCCGGTCTTCTAAAGTACCTCTTGATCCCCAACAGACCTACTCACTTGTCGTACTTTAGTCATCTGAACATCCACTTCCTGTCAACCTAATTCTATTTCCTGTTATTACTTGGTACTGACTTTGTCTGTTAGACCAAAAACTATCTTAATTATAGTCTGTCTGATGATCTACTGGACCTGTAAGTGTCAAACTTTAAGATAAGTAAGAGAAATAAATTTATGGCCTCTTAGAAAAGAAATGTTTCGGAAACATTGCTTCCAACGAGAATAAAAGTAATAGTTTCGAAAACGCAATTGACACGCCCTAACATCGATTACGGGTCTAAAATGTTACTGCTGTAATTCATAAGATCAATTGAATTATGTGTATTTTTTAGGATAAGTACGCTGTAGTTCGAAAAAACGCATTAATTAACATTGAAGCAAGCTTTTCGATTTTGGATAACTGCAATCAATTATAAAATGTGCGTTATATAACTTTTTCATCAGAGATAAGTAGGCCTACAACGATAATAGTCTATTATTGTTGTATAATTTGAGATAAATAAAAAATCATGTTGACATTTTTAAAAACCACTTATCGTGATATCTGTAGGATAAGATTATGTCGGAATAATTTTGTCATAAATATGTTTATGTATGATATTGCCCCAGCTATGTACTAAATGGGTTAAGTTCCATGTCATTTCATCAAATATACGTAATGAGCTTTCGATATCATGTTACAGAGAAACTAGACTGATTTCTAATTCTAATATTATAGTTCATGTCCAATTCTCTGCTAACTTACCTTATTTCTCTGTGACAGAAGAACTCATTCTTCTTCAATGGTGTTTGCCCCATTGTGCGGACTTCCATGCATGTGTCATATATCCAGTAAATATTTCGAAAATAAGATTGAATCAGGTGTTTTTCTAAAATCGAAAAATCGCTGCGGGTAGTTTACATTGTAATTTATTTGTAGATATGATCACGATGTTGAACAAAATACTCAACTTAGACTAATTAGAACTGAAACTCTTTAGTATGACACACTGATAATGTATTATTAATATTACAAGTGTCAGTATAACCTAAACTCTGACTTAAATCACGATATTTTAAGAACAATATCTAATCAAACTATAATCTGTAATCATAATTAGCAAATGTTTTCATCATAAGATTAATGAGAATCGACATTTTCCAGTAAATTAAAACTTCTTACGTAGTTGGCCTAACTGTACCAATTGATCTTGATAACGTGATAAATGTGTATCTGTTCATTTCTTTGAAGATTTGTTATAATAACGGGAGAAAAACGTGGAAATGTCATGCTTAAAATTGCATAACTTGACACAGATATTGGTGTCATTTCATGAGCATCTGCCTGGGGCCATATAATGTAGCTGAGAGAAATAATTGTGCTCCAGCGATTAGTACAGAATGCTTAATGTGTAAACGATTAGCCCTCGTGTCGGTAATAACAGACACACACAATGCAAGAGTTACCTTATGTAAGCAAACTCGAGGCATGTAGAGTTTAACCTTTACTTGATTAACGGTGTTTTAATTGACAGAATGTATCTCACGACTTTCACATTCTCATGTTTTGCAGAATGTGTTTTCACAGACTATACTTATTACGTAGGAAATATTCAATATTATAACATTCGTTATTTCAGACAGATTGAGTATTTTTTATTCAAAATGAAGTAGATTAAGACATGTTCGTGACAACTAAATAATATTATTCCATATCATTGCACTTTCGTTTAGAAATATAAAACAATTTTGAGGAGAAAATAACATAATATAATGTTTACATTGAAAAGCGATATCAATATTTTTACATGTGCCTGTTTAATCTGAATGCTGTACTCACAAGCTATAAATGTAGTTACATTCAATGCCTATACCGAGCATTTTTGTCCCTAGTAAGGGAGATCGTTTAAACACTAACAGTTCCTATGATAGTAGATAATAACAAGTTTCAGGTTTATATATTTTGAAATTTCTAGAGTATAAAACGATTCTGATAATCGTATCTACTCATGATTGGTTAACATCCATAAAACATAACATGATTAGTTCTTCAATACGCATGTTGGTATCTTAATAGTTGGATTGATAATGTATCGTTTATATGATACTTGAAAATGCTGTAAAATGTATGACCATTGCTCTGGTATTTAATCAAACACCGTCATAATCTGATCAAATTTGTAAGGAATTACAGGGACCACCTGTAAACGTTAGAGGGGGACGTTGCAAGAAAGAAGAAGCTAGAAATATCTCAATACACATAGCAATACATACTTCTTTTGAATTCTGTATAACAACGTAAAATAATCATGAGCTCCCCAAATCTTGCACGAGTCCAATTTATCGTATATGTCTA
>NW_008708578.1:32322-33254 GCF_000327385.1 Lottia gigantea | reverse complement strand
AATTGGGATATAGAACGATATGGAATTAGTAGCAGAAGACAATCTCATATTGGCACCCGTTCTATATCCCACATTTCCTAGCTTTAAACATAGATCGATTAATTAATAAAAAAAATGGAATTAAAATAAAATGAATAATATTTTAAGACATTTTCTTATATGTTGTAATAAAAGCTGACCATTGTATATATGGAAACCAAATTTTGATAATATGTCGACCGACGATATTCAAGTAATTTTAATATGTAACAATCAATAAAAATCAATATAATCGGAGGGAATTTGACTGTTTTACCTTTTTGATGCTTTTGACATTTAAATAAAGGCTTTATCGTGTAATATAATTCATATTAATTATTAGCGTCTATGCCAAGAGTATGTCTGTAGTAATCACAGTCAGAAAGTGGCATAAATGGCATCATACTTTTCAAATCGTTGATTTTTTCTTTCGAGTATGTCATGTTTTTTTCCAATACCGAGGGATTCGGAAAGGTTTTACATTTTCCATCTGACCGGGTGCTCTTTTTTCTAGAAATAGTATGGGTTTTCAATTCTTCAGAAAAACAAAATTTGTAATCACACTGCATATGTCGGGAAGAATCAATTCTCAAATAATTTAGTTTACAAAATGGAATATTAAATTTAAATCGTTGTGAAACCTTTTGGAAATCAAAGAATTGAGATTTTTTCATTTGTATAACTTTCATGTGTTTTGGTCGAACTTTAAGTAAGTCTCTGACAAGGGATATTGGGCTATAAATTTCGGCTACTCCTAGTGCTTTTTCAATGTGACTGTGAACATTGTCTACTTCTTGTATAGAAGAATGTCCAGATGTTCCAAATTTATGTTCAATGATGAGACCTGAATGTCTCTCGACAAATTTTATCAGTGCTGTTACCATTATGGAATTTTTGTTTTGAGGACACACGCG
>NW_008708578.1:30784-31971 GCF_000327385.1 Lottia gigantea | reverse complement strand
TAAAAGAAATTTGAAACTGAAGCTCGCGGACACGTCATGACATTTTGCATATCAAAGCACACAACTACAGAATTATCTTTTCTGTTTCTATCCGTGTCCCTTTCTATTTTTGTTTCTTGCTTTAAGTTCAAATGATCATGTAATGTTTGAGCATTAATTTCATTAACGTTTGGTTGGGAGGTTAATATTTTGTATTTTTCACGTGTCACACTTGTCTTTTTTTACGGGACATGGAATCCAATGTTAAATTCCAAATTAAAAATATCTCGATAAACATATAATTTTAAGGGTTTTATTTCATTTCTATTGCAGTTATCAACATATAGATTGTACATTTTTTGTACAGTGAGCCCGGGCTCTAAATACTGTCTCTTGGAATTTGCCCTACAATAATGTGAGGGAATAGTAGGAAATGATTTAATATGGTTACGAATTATTTCCTTTTGGGGTTCAGTATTGATAATATTTTTACAACTATGTGCACCACGCTTATCACTGTATCTGATATTTCCTCTTTCATCTTTTTCATGAAAAGTTTGGATTCGTGTCCTCTTATATCCAGAGTATCTAAGTATCTGCAAACTCTGTTTACAACTAAAATTAATTCAGGAAGTCTTAAATATGAAAATATGTGTATTAGGGGCAAGTCCGGGAGATTTTCTAGTTGATTCAATCTGAAAATTGAAAGAAAACCTACTATTAAACATCTATTTTTGCACACACGTATATTTTCATCACTTTTTTTCAAATGATATTTATATGTAAACTGCTTTCTACTAGTAAATTCAGTATTAGGCAATCTAGTTCTTGCCTTACGTTCTCAACTTGTAGTTTGGCTATAGAAAATCTTTTTCTGGGAGTCGTTAAGAGTCCAAAACTCCGTGTAGATTTGTAGACAACCATCATATGAGAAATGTTCACAACATTTGAATCTACATGTATGATTTGTGTCATATTTCAGTGATCTTTTTCGCTGTAGGTTTCCGTTTGAGTCCGTATATTCTTTTCCTGATTGTCGTCTCCTTTTTCGTACATTTTTTGCCCATTCTGCTTGGTTTTTCTTCCGTTTTCGGGAAGGTCTAGATTCAGCATTTGCTGTTTCGGGAATTTTAGCATTTTTATTACTATCTATTATGGTTGAGATATACTTTCGTGATCTATTATAACATTTGCTGTACTGAGTTCAG
>NW_008708578.1:0-990 GCF_000327385.1 Lottia gigantea | reverse complement strand
TCAGTAAAATACAGTCAGGTATGAGTCTAGGTCTCAGTAAAATACAGTCAGGTATAATTCGAGGCATCAGTAAAATACAGTCAGGTATAATTCTAGGTATCAGTAAAATACAGTCAAGTATGATTCTTGGTATCAGTAAAATACAGTCAGGTATAATTCGAGGTATCAGTAAAATAGAGTCAGGTATAATTCTTGGTATCAGTAAAATACAGTCAGGTATAATTCGAGGCATCAGTAAAATACAGTCAGGTATAATTCTAGATATCAGTAAAATACAGTCAAGTATGATTCTTGGTATCAGTAAAATACAGTCAGGTATAATTCGAGGTATCAGTAAAATAGAGTCAGGTATAATTCTTGGTATCAGTAAAATACAGTCAGGTATAATTCGAGGTATCAGTAAAATAGAGTCAGGTATAATTCTTGGTATCAGTAAAATACAGTCAGGTATAATTCGAGGTATCAGTAAAATAGAGTCAGGTATAATTCGAGGTATCAGTAAAATACAGTCAGGTATAATTCGAGGTATCAGTAAAATACAGTCAAGTATGATTCTAGGTATCAGTAAAATACAGTCAGGTATAATTCGAGGTATCAGTAAAATACAGTCAAGTATGATTCTTGGTATCAGTAAAATACAGTCAGGTATAATTCGAGGTATCAGTAAAATACTGTCAGGTATAATTCGAGGTATCAGTAAAATACAGTCAAGTATGATTCTTGGTATCAGTAAAATACAGTCAGGTATAATTCGAGGTATCAGTAAAATACAGTCAGGTATGATTCTTGGTATCAGTAAAATACAGTCAGGTATAATTCGAGGTATCAGTAAAATACAGTCAGGTATAATTCGAGGTATCAGTAAAATACAGTCAGGTATGATTCTTGGTATCAGTAAAATACAGTCAGGTATGATTCTTGGTATCAGTAAAATACAGTCAGGTATGATTCTTGGTATCAGTAAAATACAGGCAGGTATAATTCTTGGCA
>NW_008708577.1:7756-8663 GCF_000327385.1 Lottia gigantea | reverse complement strand
TTCTAGCTAACTGATATTACAGACTAGGTAGTTGTTGGCAGATGACAAGTAAACATTCCCTTCCAGCTAACTGATATCACAGACTAGGTAGTTGTTGGTAGATGACAAGTTAACGTTCGCTTCCAGCGGATACTGATATCACAAACTAGGTAGTTGTTGGTAGATGACAAGTTAACATTCGCTTCCAGCTAACTGATATCACAGACTAGGTAGTTGTTGGTAGATGACAAGTTAACGTCTGCTTCCAGCTAACTGATATCACAGACAAGGTAGTTGTTGGTAGATGACATGTTAACGTCTGCTTCTAGCTAACTGATATAACAGACTAGGTAGTTGTTGGTAGATGACAAGTTAACGTTCGCTTCCAGTGGATGCTGATATCAAAGACTAGGTAGTTGTTGGTAGATGACAAGTTAACGTCTGCTTCTAGCTAACTGATATCACAGACTAGGTAGTTGTTGGTAGATGGCAAGTTAACGTCTGTTTCTAGCTAACTGATATCACAGACTAGGTAGTTGTTGGTAGATGACAAGTTAACGTCTGTTTCTAGCTAACTAATATCAAAGACTAGGTAGTTGTTGGTAGATGACAAGTTAACGTCTGTTTCCAGCTAACTGATATCAAAGACTAGGTAGTTGTTGGTAGATGACAAGTTAACGTCCGCTTCCAGCTAACTGATATCAAAGACTAGGTAGTTGTTGGTAGATGACAAGTTAACGTCTGCTTCTAGCTAACTGATATTACAGACTAGGTAGTTGTTGGTAGATGGCAAGTTAACATTCGCTTCCAGCAGATTTGTTGGTAAATAACAACTTATCGTCTGCTTCCAGCTAATTGATATCACAGACTAGGTAGGCCTATATTTGGTAGTTGATTCAGGATCAATTGGATGGTTTGGAAGTTGAGC
>NW_008708577.1:4350-5234 GCF_000327385.1 Lottia gigantea | reverse complement strand
ATTATCGGAATCTAAAATAGCACATTCAATGGATGCAGTAACACAAATCATGGAAAAATGTTGGAAACCGTATTCTAAGAAGGTGATAACTCCGTCAGATAGTCATTGTAAAGAGAATCCTAGAGCTCGATCAGCGAAATTACGTGCTGCTTATAAACTAGAAGTAAATAAATATAATATATAGTTCAACTTAGATTTGTTCTTACATCCGGCCCCGTATTCTTGATACGATCTTAGCGCTAGGATGTCCTAGGTTCTAATCTTCTAACATTGATTCTAGGATATCTTAGGTTCTTATCTTCTAACATTGATTCTAGGATATCTTAGGTTCTTATCTTCTAACATTGATTCTAAGATGTCCTAGGTTCTTATCTTCTAACATCGATTCTAGGATATCCTAGGTTCTGATCTGCTTACATTGTTTCTAGGATATCTTAGGTTCTTATCTTCTAACATTGATTCTAGGATATCTTAGGTTCTTATCTTCTAACATTGATTCTAGGATATCTTAGGTTCTTATCTTCTAACATTGATTCTAAGATGTCCTAGGTTCTTATCTTCTAACATTGATTCTAGGATATCCTAGGTTCTTATCTTCTAACATTGATTCTAGGATATCCTAGGTTCTTATCTTCTAACATTGATTCTAGGATATCTTAGGTTCTTATCTTCTAACATTGATTCTAGGACATCCTAGATTCTTATCTTCTAACATTGATTCTAGGATATCTTAGATTCTTATCTTCTAACATTGATTCTAGGATATCCTAGGTTCTTATCTTCTAACATTGATTCTAGGACATCCTAGATTCTTATCTTCTAACATTGATTCTAGGACATCCTAGATTCTTATCTTCTAACATTGATTCTAGGACATCCTAGCG
>NW_008708577.1:0-3646 GCF_000327385.1 Lottia gigantea | reverse complement strand
CCTTCACTTATTATCTTCACATGTCAAGCTTTTACAAACCTTGTCTAATACCTTGACTGCAATAGCTACTGTTCTTGTATCACTGAATGCATTAATTTGATTAGATAATACGTCGACGAATACTGTCAATCAGAGCCTTTAACAAAGACTGTAAACATAATGATAGTTGACATTATGGCTTAGTGTTTACAGATGTCCAACGAGGGCTCTGGTTGGCTGCATTCACTGGTGTACAATCCAATGAAATCACTGAATTTACAAACCTATATGATACAAGAAAAGAACCTAATGAAGTCAAGGTATAAGATGAAGTTTGTATGTAATACCTTGACATTGTGAAGAAGTCAACAAATACAATGGCCAATAAATACAAAGAGCAAAAAACAACATACAAAAAAAGTTAGAAACAAACATACTTAATTTTATACCATAAATAAAATTATTGAAATAAACCTTTCATATAAACTTATGCTGGCTAATCTCTTAAAGTTTTGTTGTAAATTCAGTTATAACTTCCCAACACAAGGCAGGTTATTGTCTTATTACAGGTACAATTTGAGTATCTCTGAGAACCAGCACTTCAAATGAGAAAGGAGAGGCCAAATATGCCGAAGCCTTGCTTTCAACTATTCTACAGAAAGTCTTTCTAAATCTAATCTTGAGAAAGGAAAAATTCATTGTCAGTCACTATCCTTTGGATATAAATTTTGGTTTTTGACACATGACTACAAATATAATTAACAAGAAGAAGAATAATGTGATTTTCTGCAAAGAATTTGTGTAAAAAACAAATAACATATAAGACTATGTGTTCAAGTCTACATAAATAAACACAATAAGACTATGTGTTCAAGTCTACATAAATAAACACAATAAGACTATGTGTTCAAGTCTATATAAATAAACACAGTAAGACTATGTGTTGAAGTCTACATAAATAAACAGAGTAAGACTATGTGTTCAAGTCTATATAAATAAACACAGTAAGACTATGTGTTGAAGTCTACATAAATAAACACAGTAAGACTATGTGTTCAAGTCTACATAAATAAACACAATAAGACTATGTGTTCAAGTCTACATAAATAAAAACACAATAAGACTATGTGTTCAAGTCTACATAAATAAACACAATAAGACTATGTGTTGAAGTCTACATAAATAAACACAATAAGACTATGTGTTCAAGTCTATATAAATAAACACAGTAAGACTATGTGTTGAAGTCTACATAAATAAACAGAGTAAGACTATGTGTTCAAGTCTATATAAATAAACACAGTAAGACTATGTGTTGAAGTCTACATAAATAAACACAGTAAGACTATGTGTTCAAGTCTACATAAATTAACACAATAAGACTATATGTTCAAGTCTACATAAATAAACACAATAAAATATATGTTCAAGTCTATATAAATAAACACAGTAAGGAATTTGAATACTTAATAGTATAAGACTATGTGTTCAAGTCTATATAAATAAACACAGTAAGGAATTTGAAGACTAAATAAAGACTATGTGTTCAAGTTTATATCTGTTGAAAATAACGGTGTTTTATCGCTGCATTCTGTTGGTAGATTATTTATTAATGAAGACATTGGTTGAGGCGTTGATATATTTTTAGATGAAGTATTATTTGAAGATGTATTTTTATTATTAAAATATCTACAGCATATAATATCTATCACACATCCACAAAAATCATGGAGCATTCCTGGAAAATACAGAATAATAATAAACATTTACTGTATATTTCCCAATATAATGCGCACCCCTTCAGAAAGAAACTGAAATATTTTACTTAAAAACAATAGGTTTTTTAGTCATTAGCTGGGTTGACTGGAATAATAAGCATCCTTTCTACCAGCTAGTCATTAGCCAAACCTTTTGGCATTGATCTTTCCCGGATTATCGATAACCATCTACAGCAAGGACAACCATCATTTGTGATTGATTAGCATAAATTATGATGCTATTGGTTTAACATTCCACTGAACATGATTTAAAGGAGAAACTTGTCGGATCATGGTAGAAAGTGTAATAACCTGGCAGAAAAAACACAAAACAAAACATCTTGATATGAATTTGATAATTATCATTTCAGTAAATTCAGACTGAAAACTGAAACACAGAATAATAATTATAATACCTGAAACAGCGAACACTCCACCAACAATACCACACATTCTCACTAGAAACTGCCAGAACGGTTGGCGTTCTTCACGAACTTCTATTTTTATTGGATTTAAATCATATTTTACAAATATACCAGGGACACCATGACTACCTTCTCGATGGTTTATTGACCGATTCTATAAAGATTAACAATAAATCATTTAATTAATTATTAATCTTTCTGGATTAAGAGGAGATTAGATAAGATATGGTGTAGGATTATCGATACATGTGAACCATGTCCACACCAGGTATGTTTACTTCTTATTATTATAACTGTCCTGGATTAAGAAGTTAATAGACAGGGTGACGGGGTGTGTGATGTGGTATCATCGTTACAAAATAAAATAGTAGAAGTGAATCATGTATCCCCACCAGCATGTTCATGTCTTATTATAACTGTATCGATTATCATTCTTGCTTCTTGCACCGAACATCCTTCCTCGTTTAGTACCATTAGTTTCCGCAATCAAGAAAATGACATCAAATTCTAAACTGTACTGTATACATTGTCTGTCAATTGCAACAAAATCAAAATGAGGGGGAAAAATAATTTGTCTAGTTTATAATCTAGTTTAAGAATTCTGTATTACGTATCAAATGTTCACTTCGATGTTCGCTCTGAAGGACTGTAAGGACACCCAATTAAAAAGTAAACTGTTTACAGTCAGACATATTTCAATTTATACTGATTGTCCAGAATAAAGTATCACTCGATCCCTTCAACTTTTCAGTAACTCTAACAGGAGGCTGCTAGAGGCACTCCAATCATGGCTATAGTGGGACATGATTTATTTGATACTGATTCTAAACCTACCCTCTACTGATTCTAAACCTACCCTCTCTTGATTCTAAACCTACCCTCTCCTGATTCTAAACCTACCCTCTCTTGATTCTAAACCTACCCTTTCTTGATTCTAAACCTACCCTCTCTTGACTCTAAACCTACCCTCTCCTGATTCTAAACCTACCCTCTCCTGATTCTAAACCTACCCTCTCTTGACTCTAAACCTACCCTCTCCTGATTCTAAACCTACCCTCTCCTGATTCTAAACCTACCCTCTCCTGATTCTAAACCTACCCTCTCTTGATTCTAATCCTACCTTCTCTTGATTCTAAACCTACCTTCTCTTGACTCTAAACCTACCCTCTCCTGATTCTAAACCTACCCTCTCTTGATTCTAATCCTACCCTCTCTTGATTCTAAACCTACCCTCTCTTGATTCTAAACCTACCCTCTCCTGATTCTAAACCTACCCTCTCTTGATTCTAATCCTACCCTCTCTTGATTCTAAACCTACCCTCTCCTGATTCTAAACCTACCCTCTCCTGATTCTAAACCTACCCTCTCCTGATTCTAAACCTACCCTCTCCTGATTCTAAACCTACCCTCTCCTGATTCTAAACCTACCCTCTCCTGATTCTAAACCTACCCTTTCCTGATTCTAAACCTACCCTTTCCTGATTC
>NW_008708576.1:265016-268135 GCF_000327385.1 Lottia gigantea | reverse complement strand
CCTAATTGATTTAATGAGCTTTAAGTGATATCCGTGCCCTTGGGCCCTAATTAGTCGGAAAAGTCCAAAACATGGGCCAAATCGGTGTATTTCGCAAAGTTAGGTATCGGACGTTTACCCTTCGTATAGCCTATAAGAGCAGATTATCGGCAACTTTTCCTGAGCTAACTTTTTTCCTATGGGAGATTTTTGAGCTCGGTTTTTTGCTAAATGTCGAGCTTACCCATGTGGATATGTGTGGAAAATTTCAGCTTTGTAGCTTTGTAACTTTTAAAAATAAAAATTTATTTGCATTTGAGCGCTTCTCGTGCAGTCGTCCCTTGTAACAAAAAAATATCCATTTTTTCCCCTAATTGATTTTAATGAGCTTTTAAGTGATATTCCGTGCCCTTGGGCCCTAATTAGTCGGAAAAGTCCAAAACATGGGCCAAATCGGTGTATTTCGCAAAGTTAGGTATCGGACGTTTACCCTTCGTATAGCCTATAAGAGCAGATTATCGGCAACTTTTCCTGAGCTAACTTTTTTCCTATGGGAGATTGTTGAGCTCGGTTTTTTGCTAAATGTCGAGCTTACCCATGTGGATATGTGTGGAAAATTTCAGCTTTGTAGCTTTGTAACTTTTAAAAATAAAAATTTATTTGCATTTGAGCGCTTCTCGTGCAGTCGTCCCTTGTAACAAAAAAATATCCATTTTTTCCCCTAATTGATTTTAATGAGCTTTTAAGTGATATTCCGTGCCCTTGGGCCCTAATTAGTCGGAAAAGTCCAAAACATGGGCCAAATCGGTGTATTTCGCAAAGTTAGGTATGGGACGTTTACCCTTCGTATAGCCTATAAGAGCAGATTATCGGCAACTTTTCCTGGGCTAACTTTTTTCCTATGGGAGATTTTTGAGCTCGGTTTTTTGCTAAATGTCGAGCTTACCCATGTGGATATGTGTGCAAAATTTCAGCTTTGTAGCTTTGTAACTTTTTAAAATAAAAATTTATTTGCATTTGAGCGCTTCTCGTGCAGTCGTCCCTTGTAACAAAAAAATATCCATTTTTTCCCCTAATTGATTTTAATGAGCTTTTAAGTGATATTCCGTGCCCTTGGGCCCTAATTAGTCGGAAAAATCCAAAACATGGGCCAAATCGGTGTATTTCGCAAAGTTAGGTATGGGACGTTTACCCTTCCTATAGCCTATAAGAGCAGATTATCGGCAACTTTTCCTGGGCTAACTTTTTTCCTATAGGAGATTTTTGAGCTCGGTTTTTTGCTAAATGTCGAGCTTACCCATGTGGATATGTGTGCAAAATTTCAGCTTTGTCGCTTTGTAACTTTTTAAAATAAAAATTTATTTGCATTTGAGCGCTTCTCGTGCAGTCGTCCCTTGTAACAAAAAAATATCCATTTTTTCCCCTAATTGATTTTAATGAGCTTTTAAGTGATATTCCCTGCCCTTGGGCCCTAATTAGTCGGAAAAGTCCAAAACATGGGCCAAATCGGTGTATTTCGCAAAGTTAGGTATCGGACGTTTACCCTTCGTATAGCCTATAAGAGCAGATTATCGGCAACTTTTCCTGAGCTAACTTTTTTCCTATGGGAGATTGTTGAGCTCGGTTTTTTGCTAAATGTCGAGCTTACCCATGTGGATATGTGTGGAAAATTTCAGCTTTGTAGCTTTGTAACTTTTAAAAATAAAAATTTATTTGCATTTGAGCGCTTCTCGTGCAGTCGTCCCTTGTAACAAAAAAATATCCATTTTTTCCCCTAATTGATTTTAATGAGCTTTTAAGTGATATTCCGTGCCCTTGGGCCCTAATTAGTCGGAAAAGTCCAAAACATGGGCCAAATCGGTGTATTTCGCAAAGTTAGGTATCGGACGTTTACCCTTCGTATAGCCTATAAGAGCAGATTATCGGCAACTTTTCCTGAGCTAACTTTTTTCCTATGGGAGATTTTTGAGCTCGGTTTTTTGCTAAATGTCGAGCTTACCCATGTGGATATGTGTGGAAAATTTCAGCTTTGTAGCTTTGTAACTTTTAAAAATAAAAATTTATTTGCATTTGAGCGCTTCTCGTGCAGTCGTCCCTTGTAACAAAAAAATATCCATTTTTTCCCCTAATTGATTTTAATGAGCTTTTAAGTGATATTCCGTGCCCTTGGGCCCTAATTAGTCGGAAAAATCCAAAACATGGGCCAAATCGGTGTATTTCGCAAAGTTAGGTATGGGACGTTTACCCTTCCTATAGCCTATAAGAGCAGATTATCGGCAACTTTTCCTGGGCTAACTTTTTTCCTATAGGAGATTTTTGAGCTCGGTTTTTTGCTAAATGTCGAGCTTACCCATGTGGATATGTGTGCAAAATTTCAGCTTTGTCGCTTTGTAACTTTTTAAAATAAAAATTTATTTGCATTTGAGCGCTTCTCGTGCAGTCGTCCCTTGTAACAAAAAAATATCCATTTTTTCCCCTAATTGATTTTAATGAGCTTTTAAGTGATATTCCTTGCCCTTGGGCCCTAATTAGTCGGAAAAATCCAAAACATGGGCCAAATCGGTGTATTTCGCAAAGTTAGGTATGGGACGTTTACCCTTCGTATAGCCTATAAGAGCAGATTATCGGCAACTTTTCCTGGGCTAACTTTTTCCCTATGGGAGATTTTTGAGCTCGGTTTTTTGCTAAATGTCGAGCTTACCCATGTGGATATGTGTGCAAAATTTCAGCTTTGTAGCTTTGTAACTTTTTAAAATAAAAATTTATTTGCATTTGAGCGCTTCTCGTGCAGTCGTCCCTTGTAACAAAAAAATATCCATTTTTTCCCCTAATTGATTTTAATGAGCTTTTAAGTGATATTCCGTGCCCTTGGGCCCTAATTAGTCGGAAAAGTCCAAAACATGGGCCAAATCGGTGTATTTCGCAAAGTTAGGTATCGGACGTTTACCCTTCGTATAGCCTATAAGAGCAGATTATCGGCAACTTTTCCTGGGCTAACTTTTTTCCTATGGGAGATTTTTGAGCTCGGTTTTTTGCTAAATGTCGAGCTTACCCATGTGGATATGTGTGCAAAATTTCAGCTTTGTAGCTTTGTAACTTTTTAAAATAAAAATTTATTTGCATTTGAGCGCTTCTCGTGC
>NW_008708576.1:253387-262637 GCF_000327385.1 Lottia gigantea | reverse complement strand
GTAACTTTTTAAAATAAAAATTTATTTGCATTTGAGCGCTTCTCGTGCAGTCGTCCCTTGTAACAAAAAAATATCCATTTTTTCCCCTAATTGATTTTAATGAGCTTTTAAGTGATATTCCGTGCCCTTGGGCCCTAATTAGTCGGAAAAGTCCAAAACATGGGCCAAATCGGTGTATTTCGCAAAGTTAGGTATGGCACGTTTACCCTTCGTATAGCCTATAAGAGCAGATTATCGGCAACTTTTCCTGGGCTAACTTTTTTCCTATGGGAAATTTTTGAGCTCGGTTTTTTGCTAAATGTCGAGCTTACCCATGTGGATATGTGTGCAAAATTTCAGCTTTGTAGCTTTGTAACTTTTTAAAATAAAAATTTATTTGCATTTGAGAGCTTCTCGTGCAGTCGTCCCTTGTAACAAAAAAATATCCATTTTTTCCCCTAATTGATTTTAATGAGCTTTTAAGTGATATTCCGTGCCCTTGGGCCCTAATTAGTAGGAAAAGTCCAAAACATGGGCCAAATCGGTGTATTTCGCAAAGTTAGGTATCGGACGTTTACCCTTCGTATAGCCTATAAGAGCAGATTATCGGCAACTTTTCCTGAGCTAACTTTTTTCCTATGGGAGATTTTTGAGCTCGGTTTTTTGTTTTGCTAAATGTCGAGCTTACCCATGTGGATATGTGTGCAAAATTTCATCTTTGTAGCTTTGTAACTTTTTAAAATAAAAATTTATTTGCATTTGAGCGCTTCTCGTGCAGTCGTCCCTTGTAACAAAAAAATATCCATTTTTTCCCCTAATTGATTTTAATGAGCTTTTTAGTGATATTCCGTGCCCTTGGGCCCTAATTAGTAGGAATAGTCCAGGTAAAAGTTAGGTATCGGACGTTTACCCTTCGTATGGCCTATAAGAGCAGATTATCGGCAACTTTTCCTGAGCTAACTTTTTTCCTATGGGAGATTTTTGAGCTCGGTTTTTTGCTAAATGTCGAGCTTACCCATGTGGATATGTGTGGAAAATTTCAGCTTTGTAGCTTTGTAACTTTTTAAAATAAAAATTTATTTACATTTGAGCGCTTCTCGGGCAGTCGTCCCTTGTAACAAAAAAATATCCATTTTTCCCCTAATTGATTTTAATGAGCTTTTAAGTGATATTCCGTGCCCTTGGGCCCTAATTAGTAGAAAAAGTCAAAAACATGGGCCAAATCGGTGTATTTCGCAAAGTTAGGTATCGGACGTTTACCCTTCGTATAGCCTATAAGAGCAGATTATCGGCAACTTTTCCTGAGCTAACTTTTTTCCTATGGAATATTTTTGAGCTCGGTTTTTTGCTAAATGTCGAGCTTACCCATGTGGATATGTGTGCAAAATTTCAGCTTTGTAGCTTTGTAACTTTTTAAAATAAAAATTTATTTGCATTTGAGCGCTTCTCGTGCAGTCGTCCCTTGTAACAAAAAAATATCCATTTTTTCCCCTAATTGATTTTAATGAGCTTTTAAGTGATATTCCGTGCCCTTGCGCCCTAATTAGTAGGAAAAGTCCAAAACATGGGCCAAATCGGTGTATTTCGCAAAGTTAGGTATCGGACGTTTACCCTTCGTATAGCCTATAAGAGCAGATTATCGGCAACTTTTCCTGAGCTAACTTTTTTCCTATGGGAGATTTTTGAGCTCAGTTTTTTGCTAAATGTCGAGCTTACCCATGTGGATATGTGTGTAAAATTTCAGCTTTGTAGCTTTGTAGCTTTGTAACTTTTTAAAATAAAAATTTATTTGCATTTGAGCGCTTCTCGTGCAGTCGTCCCTTGTAACAAAAAAATATCCATTTTTCCCCTAATTGTTTTTAATTAGCTTTTAAGTGATATTCCGTGTCCTTGGACTTTAATTAGTAGGAAAAGTCCAAAACATGGGCCAAATCGGTGTATTTCGTAAAGTTAGGTATCGGACGTTTACCCTGTAAGAGCAGATTATCGGCAACTTTTCCTGAGCTAACTTTTTTCCTATGGGAGATTTTTGAGCTCGGTTTTTTGCTAATAGTCTAGCTGTTTCACCACGATATGGCCCAAGTACCAAAATTTCCCCAAAGTTCTCTTCTTCTACTGCGGGGTTCCACCAAGCGAGAGAGGACAGACACTATTGGTCATCTCCAAAGAAATCTACCGAGACATGAAGGAACGATATCCGGAATTTGTCCACGACTTAGAAGAGAAAGGAGTAAAATATACTCGAGTACTATCTGACGGAGATGATCCTACGTCTCCGATTGGACGTGGCTGACAGTCTACGTTTGGTACTACGGATAAAGCGGAAGCGGAAGAGAAATGTCGAGCACAGGGTACTTCCTTTGAATGGCTTCCTGGTGGGTGTTTGAAAACAGTGACAGCTGTTTTACCAGCAATTCGAGAAGATACCCGAACTGGCAACAAGACCTGGTTTAACTCGGTCATACACAGCTTACACTGGTTGGAAAGATTGCAGAAATGATCCGGATACCGCCATCTTTTTTGGACATGGTGAGAAGATGCCGGCCCATGTGATGAAGGACCTGACAGCAATGTTAGATAAATTATGGCGATGTATTTATGGTAGACAATCGCCTTCATACCAGAAGACCCTTTACTCCACCTCGTACCATTTTAGCAGCACTTTGTAAATAAACTACAATAAACACTTTTGGATGTTGTCGAGAATTTTTCCATCTAAGATTATTTTTGTATATTTAGAGTGTGATCAATTTATTTTATGATAACACCAGGCATCCAAACCCTTCTAGAGAGATGTATCAGAAACGACTCATCGCATGGATTTTGCAATTTGTAGGGTAGTTTGTCGGATATTGCTAGTTGTGTTGCAGAGCTAATATTTGAGAATACTTTTGTGACTCCCTGATCACATGGTAGCTGCGTTAGAGTATATTTCTACCATGTAGTGTACATCAGATCAGATTGTATAAACCTATTGCTTGTCACAAGCACTTTTTATCATAGCAATCATTAATTAACACTCTTCATTTCCTATATAGTTTTATCCTTCAATTTGACTGGTTGGCTCTGATGTGGTAACCTTATGGCTCACATCAGCGTGAGCACTTTTCGGCAACAGCCAATGTTTGCTTATTTCTGTCCCCTCTCCTTTATGCTCACTTTAGACTTGGATCTTGGAGAACAAACACCATATTGTAACTTTTATACAATTAGTATTGTGAATGTTGTTCTGTGTCTCTGGACTGTATGATACTCTTACAATACTTCTTCAGTATTTTCAGGTATGTGTATTTTATATTGTCTTGGTTTAGGAATGGTGGGGATGGGGCAGTGTCTGTGTCTATGGGAGTATGATTGCATATTTATATAAGTTCACATTATTATTTTACTCTTTATCTTTAACTATTTATTACATAGCATATAATATTAGCTTACAGTTTCAAGGTTAAACTAAAGTATCATTACAATGTAGCCTATGTTTCATCTGCAATAATTATCTTTATCACAGCTGTTGAAGTTATATTGTTTGAATTAATATAAGTTAGTTTTGTCTTAATACTCTGTATTTGATGTATATAAATGTAGATATTTCAATTATAAAATGTGTCTGTTATTAGTCTAGTGATTCTTGAACGAAGAGAAACCCAACACTACAGATATTTGTCATTGTCAACTTCGGGTTTATTGTACCCAACGTTTCAACAATTTACATGGTCATTAATGGCGACAAGGTAAATTGTTAAAGCGCTATCAAATAAAACACATGGGTAGTATACCATAATATTGTGTTCAGGTATTTAATGTGACCCTACCCCAAAATGTCGTTTGAGGATAATGTTTGGAAAAAGTGTATCACCTAATACAACCCCTTCACCAAGCCCTTGAGCATTCTCCTCGTTCTTCCTATGACGCTTCAAATGTGTCTGTTTTGCCAAATTTAATGTTTTGTACATCGGAAAATAAGGGTATTCAATTAATCTAGAAGAGGATCCTTTGTCTTTGTATTAATTTGTAAACCATTGTGGTGCAGCATGGACTAAACAGACACCTTTGTTGGCTCGACAGGCAATAATGAATAACATCTCATTCAGATCTGGTGGGTGTAAAATTCCGAACTGTCCGAATTGGGTCAGAAAGACTCAATTCTGTCAAAGGCCGTGCATAAATTTGGGAATGACGACGAATGAATAATTCGAAACAATATTGTATTTCGTGTAGGGTCATTTTACTAATGTTGACAATCAAATGATATGAATTAATTATTAAGTAGTTTATTATCAACATCAACAGGGGGAAATTGATTGACAGGGGGATATCTATACATTCTGAAAACGGGGGTAACCCAGAATTTGGAAAAGGGGCACAGAGCCCTCAATTGAAGTCTGTGTTCTAAAATGTCGGTCTTTTGCTTTGAAAAGATAATACAGTAATACTCAAATCATTATTTTCCATATTGTTCCAATTTCGCTAACTGTGCAACCAGTGTCTAAACTACCACAGAGACTTTCCTTTAGCATTTAGTTAAGCCAACTGACTATGGCTGTATGAAAACCTAACGGCCTAACACTGAGCCTGTAGTAAGAAGCCTCTTGTTGAATGACAAGCTACACAATTACCAAAGCCGTGGAGTAGGGGAAGGGGAATGGGGAAGGAATCCTGATAATGGGAATTGATAGAACCTCCTGGAACTTCTAATATTTCTCTCAATTCCATGGGCATGATGGGTTATTTGTCAGTGACCACTAATAATTAAATCATATCAATTGATTTTGCAGTGTTATTATAACTTAAAATTTAACGTCACCCATTGATCCCGATGTACCATTATCCAACATTTAGTTCACTAACATAACTTTACACTAAATGTTATGAATGTGTTCTAAAATATTTGAGTCATTCTGCTCCCTATTTCTACCACTCGTCTTTATCGTAGCAAAATTTCGTGCGGACAACTCCCCCCCCCCCCCCCCGGTTAGGGTTAACCCTAACCCTAACCCCCCCCCCCCCCATCCCTTCCAACCCCCAAATAGGCCTTGGACCCGTACGCCTATGTTGAAATTAGTATAGCTCTTCCAGTCTTCAAACGATTTTACGACTTTATATGTAGGCAGGCCTAAATGATCTAACAATGAGGATCTCGTTTCACCAACCGCATACCGAATGGCCATATTTGATCCACTATCTTTAAATTTACTGTGGATTAATCTGTTCTATTTGTATCTTTTGCACTTTTTGTGGAATTCATTGCCACATTTATGTAGTCACAAAGTCAAAGCTTTTCAGTAAATTTTCTAATTATCTTCTTTGAGGATAGCCTAATTTAGGCCTAAAATTTGAATAATGGTGAATTTTATTGTAACAGTAACGCTATTATCCCTTTAAATTTCGGGGTAATATTTAGCGCGAATTTAGCAATCATGTTATTTGTTCTGTCAAGAATTAAAGGTCCCCTTCCGTGTAATTTACTTCACAAACATGTGAATTTAGCAATTTTTTCCCTCGTTAACTTAACGAAATATACTTTATTCGTTGATCCAAAGATTTTTGAACAGGTTTTAGACTTTACAAAGGATTTTTTAAGTCCAGTACCTCTATTCAAAATTCTTTCAACCAGCCACTCTGAAATATTGGTGGATCTTTTCCTTTAATACTTTATCAACTTTCACCAAATTGACGAGAAGGTGACAGTTTAAAACCATCAGAAACCCAAAACAATTTTTTGGCGGGAAGAGTTGACACGTAGAGCACGTGGATGAAGAATTTTGGCTCCTGATTGGCTGAAATTCAAATTGTCAGTCAAAAAGTGGGAGGAGTTTAACGTAAATTCATCGTTTGCATATCTTAGGGTGCGCATTTCTGAGCGGGATTTCGGGCTTATCAGTAGTGACTTATGACTTATGATATATTCTGTATTGGATTCTGGATGGTTTTGAATTATTTCGATATATTCAGTGCTAAATCTTTGACTAATATCTGTGGATTGGGATTTATTTGATACTATGTGTATTATTCTTGATGGTTTTAGATTATTTTGTGATTTTTCTATAAAATGATGGATTCAACGATGACACTTTTGAAAGGAGTGACAAATATTGGACACTTATTCACAAGAAGGTAAGCCATTTTCTTCATTGAAATTTTAATTGGAAACTTGTAAGGAATATAAACTGGTTTTCTAGAAATAGGGACACCGATAGCATCTATTTGTCTCCAGTGAGACATCTGTTTAATTTTTTCCGATTCCACCAAAACTAGACTTTTTTTGACGTCACTATTGCCGAATCTGCTATTAATATCTACAGTCTTTGTGAAATTGACGTTATCAAACGCACAGTTTTACTTTATGAAGCATTGCACATAAAAAGAAGTTAATCAGAAGCATGCATACCTTGCAGAGCTCATTTCATTTAGTTCTACCAAACGTTTTGTTAAAGAGATTGTAAAGATATTTTCTAAATCTTTTATGTGTTTAAGGGAGGGATAGCATCAATTAGCAATACTCTAGGTTTGAATATTATCGGTTAGTTTAGACTTTTCTCAATCTAGATTCTTACGCGCGTGACCTTGAATATTTAGACTCAATGTCACGAGAATAAACATGACTTCAAAAATAACATGGAAGATATCAGGAGTATCATTATGGCCAACTTTTGTTTGTATTTATATTTGCACTGGTATTTAAATTACAATTCAAGAATCATTTAGTTTAATGATACTCTTCAGAAAATTTACATACCTTATAAAGTGCTGTACAAAATTTAAACTGCTGTGCAATTTAGGCGGATAGAGCAAAAGACTTGTGGGGGTATTAAAGGGAGGATGGCCTATATTTGTTGTTTTAGAATATGGTATTAAGGTAGGGGTGAGGATAGACAGGTTTAGAAATTGGGGGTGGGGGTATTAAAGGGATGGTGCCCTATAATTGTTAGTTTAGAGTGTGACATTAAGGTAGGGATGAGGGTAGACAGGTTTAGAAATAGGGGGGTGGTGGTATTAAAGGGATGGTGCCCTATAATTGTTAGTTTAGTGACATTAAGGTAGGGATGAGGATAGACAGGTTTAGATATAGGGGGTGGGGGTATTAAAGGGATGGTGTTCTATAATTGTTAATTTAGAACAAGATATTAGGTTAGGGGTGACAAGTTTTCGAATTAGGAGGTGGGGATGGTTATTAGGTCATATCTATACAAGCTTCCTATTGTGAGAATTCAGATTTTTGTCTTGTGATGTATGAGAAAAGTATGACAGCCCTTTAATACTTAGTAAAATTTTACTTTTTGAAACAATTCACAACATTGTTGTTTGTATTCTAAAAATTATTATTTTTTCAGTGACAGCAGTTCAGAGAAGTTATTAGTATGCAAAGTTTTAAACCGCTTTTGACAAATAGATCTTTTTTTATATATGGTGAGTTTTTTGTAATTAACTTTCTGGTTTTTCTGAAAACTACTTGAATTATTTCTCAGGTATTCCAACTGTTAGGCCTAGGTTTAAGCAAGGGGGAATCTTGTGAATTTTTGTGAAGGGACTTTCTGTTACTGAAGGGATGTAGTCCCTTAATTGTTATATTTCAGAGTCTGGTGCAAGTGAAAAAAAACTTGACATGATTCAAATGCAGATGTTAATGTTAAGTTTCTTTTTTTTTTGCAGGTAAATCCACTAACCCTGATTTAACAAACTTCATCTATATTTGGTGATTGTGTTTAGAATGAATGACCATCAAGAGTTGTCATAAGTTATGCTAATCAATCCAAAGTACTTTTAAAAATGGTAAGACACTACATGTACTAGTCCATTTAAAACAATAGATACCCTGCAATTCCTGACATACAGCAAGGAAATCTTATATGGTACACAATATTTGATACATACATTACTTACTGTGTATTAGTGGATTGAATACTAAATGGCCCAGAACAGGACATGAATAACAAATTTGTCAGATCATGTATGCTAAGTGGAGTCACTTGCATAAAATAATAGGAAACATCCCTGTTTTTGCTATTTAATTTGAATAAATGATTTATTACAGGTATGAAATCTTCTCATCAGTTAGAAACTTGTTGGTCTATAGATATCAAATTATGTTCCAGTGAGCTGTTAAATGGTTAGTCTTCTTTATCAGCCCTCCAAGATTGATAATTGACCCTTTCTTTATTCGTGCCACCTTAAGGGATGTCCTTTGTGCCACAAGTTGTGCTTGCTTATTGAGGATATTAACAATCGTCAAAAATTTCCCACATTGTACACTGCATACTGTCTTCGTTAACCCAATCAGGTACAGAAAAGTACGACTTAAAACCCCATTTCATATTATATCTATATACATACTGAAAGGGATGCAGTTCTATAATTGTTTGGTAGCGAAATATCCCTTTATTTTTTTTTTTAATTTAGTAAATTTTACATTCATTTTCTATTTCAGATATTGAATGTTGTCAGTTTAATTATTGAAATACAACATGTGTTTCAACATCTTGATAATTGGTGAGCTTCTCTTAATTAAGTTGATATTTTTGTAAAATTTTCGATTTGGAACAGACTCGCTGACAGTAACACCAATATTTTTACTTGTAAACACTAATTTGGTAGAGCTAAGCTCCTTATTCGGAATATTGATGAGATCAATCTCTATCAGCTGGTTTAACAAATATTTAGACAACTTGATCTTTTTAAAATATTTAACATTTCACTACTATTTCTGACTCTTCTTGAGTCTCAAGAGTCATTTGTATGTATGATACTGTCTCAAGATCACTCATTTTCACTTATTATTGTAGGTAGATCAATTCATGGCCTAGTTAGAGCAACCAGAAAACACAGGCGGAGCTTTAAAAGTAGTGTAAGTTATATTTTATTCTCGTGCATCATCCCATGTAGCAGGTAACCTCCCCCTCTTTCCCCCTTCGTACACACACTCTATAACTTAAAGGGATACATGGTTGTAAGACTGCAAGTAACTACAAGATATTTTATACATGTAGAAGGCTCAATCTGTGCTGGATGTTTTGTGAAATTATCCCTTTACACATGCTTTACAAGAATATTCTAGTATTAAACCACAGAATGATTCTCACAGTACATCTTGTTTCTCTCCTTATATGTAGCTCCTTATATTTGCCCCTGTCAAAGTGCATCATAGAAACCGTCCGTCTGGGTGTATTTTATTACACTCTGGTCGTTTTGACCAATTAAGATCCTGAATCAGTCATCTGTTTTGGAACCTCTATGTCTAATGAATTGTGCCAATGTTCTTTTTCATTGAAACTTG
>NW_008708576.1:237304-252581 GCF_000327385.1 Lottia gigantea | reverse complement strand
TTGATTTTAATGAAATTTGGTGTGAGCATTTATATTGATGAGATCTTAGTAAAGTTCGAATTTGAAGATTTTTTTCGATCAGCCCTTGACTTGCGAAAAAAGTGTTGAAATTTGTTTGTGAACACAATAGAGACTACGGTTTTTATCTGATTTTAATGAAATTTGGTGTGATCATTTATATTAATGAGATCTTGGTCTGGTTTGAATTTGACAATTTTTCGATGTTATTGCCATTGACTTGGGCAAAATGCATGGAAATTTGTTTGTAAACATAAGAGAGACTACAGTTTTCCACTGATTTTAATGAAATTTGGTGTGATCATTTATATTGATGATATTTGGATGATTGGTTTTTGAGTTATTAAACTTGACTTAGAAAAAATGCATCTAAATTTGTTCGTGAACACAATGGAGACTACAGTTTTTACCTGTTATGATCATTTATATTGATTAGGTCTTGGAAAAGTTGGAATCTGACGAATGGTTTTTGAGTTATTGCCCTTAACTTAAGAGAAATGCATCAAAATTTGTTTGTGAACACAATAAAGACTACAGTTTTCATCGTGTTTAAATGAAATTTGGTGTGATCACCTCTAAAAGAGATTTTTCAATAAACATAACTTGAGTTATTGCCGTCGACTTGGTAAAAATGCATCAAAATTTGTTGGCTTCTGAACAATATAGAGGTAACAGTTTATGTCAGAATTTTATCTGTTCGTTTAAATCAACAATATCTATGACACGTTAGATTTTTGGAACGTTTTGACACAGATTGCTAGAATTATTATCCATTTTTTGACACACAAGCCAAGATTGTTGTTGTCAAAAGCAATGTTTGCTGGCTTGCTATTTGTGAAACTGAATTGCATCTATTGGATGTTGAACCTTTTGCTTGGTATGAACCACATCTGTAGAAATGCCACTTTTGAAGATCATATCCATATTTTTAACAGAGAACCACCCCATATGCTACATCTGTAGAAATGCCATATTTTGCTAATCATAGGCACATTTGTCGCACCGCTACATTCGATGGGGTACCACGTTTGTTGGACATAAGTGGAAATAGAAGGACAGGGCCACTCTTTCTGGGAGTATGACACATTTTTCAACACAGCCATGCCTGATTGGCTTTTGATGGATAGTCACTTTTGTTGTGCATAAACCACAGTTGTTGAATTTTTCACATAAGTGTTGATTTTTGGAAATCTCCTTTTCACAGTAGGGATAAATTGGGTATTGCCATTTGCTAAATTGGACGGTCGGTCAGTGTGACACTCTGGAAGTGGTCATGCAGTAGGTGAGGGGACCACTTTGCTGCATGATCCTCGAAGGTGGTGTCATGTGTCCTACGGCAAATATTAGAAATGGTATAAATCTGACATTAGTCATTTTGTCAATACCTTGAGAGGATTCAAATTTGATGAAAACATGACACGGTTGCTGAATTCGGGACAACATCTGTAGGCCATATGCTGCATCTGTAGAAATGCCATATTTTGCTAATCATAGGCACATTTGTTGCACAGCTTCATTCGATGGGGTACCACGTTTGTTGGACATAAGTTGAAATAGAAGGACAGGGCCATTCTTTCTGGGAGTATGACACATTTTTCGACACAACCATGCCTGATTGGCTTTTGATGGATAGTCACTTTTGTTGTGCATAAACCACAGTTGTTGAATTTTTCACATAAGTGTTGATTTTAGGAAATCTCCTTTTCACAGTAAGGATAAATTGGGTATTGCCATTTGCTAAATTGGACGGTCGGTCAGTGTGACACTCTGGAAGTGGTTATGCAGTAGGTGAGGGGACCACTTTGCTGCATGATCCTCGAAGGTGGTATCATGTGTCCTACGGCAAATATTAGAAATGGTTTAAATCTGACATTACTCATTTTGTCAATACTTTGAAAGGATTCAAATTTGATGAAAACATGACATGGTTGCTGAATTCGGGACAACATCTGTAGGCCATATGCTGCATCTGTAGAAATGCCATATTTTGCTAATCATAGGCACATTTGACGCACAGCTACATTCGATGGGGTACCACGTTTGTTGGACATAAGTGGAAATAGAAGGACAGGGCCATTCTTTCTGGGAGTATGACACATTTTTCGACACAGCCATGCCTGATTGGCTTTTGATGGATAGTCACTTTTGTTGTGCGTAAACCACAGTTGTTGAATTTTTCACATAAGTGTTGATTTTAGGAAATCTCCTTTTCTCAGTAGGGATAAATTGGGTATTGCCATTTGCTAAATTGGACGGTCGGTCAGTGTGACACTCTGGAAGTGGTCATGCAGTAGGTGAGGGGACCACTTTGCTGCATGATCCTCGAAGGTGGTGTCATGTGTCCTGCGGCAAATATTAGAAATGGTATAAATCTGACATTACTCATTTTGTCAATACCTTGAGAGGATTCAAATTTGATAAAAACATGACACGGTTGCTGAATTCGGGACAACATCTGTAGGCCATATGCTGCATCTGTAGAAATGCCATATGTTGCTAATCATAGGCACATTTGTCGCACAGCTTCATTCGATGGGGTACCACGTTTGTTGGACATAAGTGGAAATAGAAGGACAGGGCCATTCTTTCTGGGAGTATGACACATTTTTCGACACAGCCATGCCTGATTGGCTTTTGATGGATAGTCACTTTTGTTGTGCATAAACCACAGTTGTTGAATTTTTCACATAAGTGTTGATTTTAGGAAATCTCCTTTTCACAGTAGGGATAAATTGGGTATTGCCATTTGCTAAATTGGATGGTCGGTCAGTGTGACACTCTGGAAGTGGTCATGCAGTAGGTGAGGGGACCACTTTGCTGCATGATCCTCGAAGGTGGTGTCATGTGTCCTACGACAAATATTAGAAATGGTATAAATCTGACGTTACTCATTTTGTCAATACCTTGAGAGGATTCAAATTTGATGAAAACATGACACGGTTGCTGAATTCGGGACAACATCTGTCATGCCTGATCTGCTATTTATGGAGTACCATTTATGTACCAAATCTTTAGAAATGAATCATTATAATCACATTTTTTTTTACTTTATAGGAGAAACAATGTAATGCCTTTTTGTAAACAAAGTAAAGAAATTTAGGTCGTGTGTATGGTTGTAAGTTTATTTTATCTGTGTTTATCAGGCCACTAATCGCTAATTTCTTTTACTAATTTTATCAGTTTCATTTTCTTTCAGGAATGATATTGTGATGACATTTGTATCTGAAATTAATGGTCTACTTTAGCTTTTTGCTATTTCAAGTAGCCTACTAGTCATTTTCAACACGTTGACATATCTTTTTTAATTGGCCACAATTTGATACAAATGTTAGTCCCAATATGGTCTTTGTGCAGTTTCTATAGGTACCAGATTACCAGTATGATGGTGAAATGGATGAGAGATGGTGGAGCAAAGACCGCTTTGACTATTTTGTGGCAGGTTATTTATACTTCCTGTCCAATAAGGTCATTGTGGTTTATGCTTTTTTTTACAACGTTGTCAGCTGTTTTTAAAGTAGTAAAATCACAGGCTGAGTTCAGATTGTGTTTTGAGAAGGTTCTGATTATCCTCTTTCAATATGGTTTATGTTTTTGGATGATCTTCACCAGTTCTTATAAGCTGCATTTTTTTCAAAAGGCATGATTAACTAGTTAAAAGCTTTTAGATTGCAATCAGAGTCCTATCCTATGCAGGTTGGATACATTCACGACCAATTTGACTGTTTTGTGGTATATTTTTGTAATAATCTTATGCCCAATTTAGTCAAAGTGGTTACTCTATTATTTCTACTAGTTATTCAAAAGCGAAAGACAGAGAGCAGTGGTGATAAGTTTTTTTGGCAACAGGATTGAAATATTCATCTATTTACCAGTATCATTCACAAATTTCGAGTGGTTAGAGGTGGGGAGTTGTTGTTGTTGTAAAGTTGTAAATTGATAAAAACTTGTCTAAAATGAAAACAGGCAAATGATCTGTATGCTATGATTCTGTATAGAACTTTCTTACTTTCTAAAACTCGAGTTGACCAAATGACCAAAGAAAACATGAAACGACAAGGAAACTATTATGTATAGTAGTCATCAAACACAGGTTTAGTGGAATTTCAGGAACAACAGACGTCTGATTGAATGTTAAAACTTTGAAGATAAAATGTTACAATTTGTCTATTACACAGTTTTGCGATAGCTCTCTCAGGAGAGTTAGAGCCACAGACGTCTACGGCCCAACTACACAGTAAAACAGGTTGTATACAACTTTTGTAATATATTCCTTGTCAGTATATAAAGTTGCATGAATCACATAGATTCCTGCCAAAATTGAGAATGACCATTTGTCAGATATAAAAGTTTAATTTCGAAATCGATAATAATCGGATGAAAGGTCATAGCCGTTGTGTGTACAATGATGGGACTTTGTTCATGATTGAATTTGATTATAATTTGGGTGAACTGTTTTTGAGGTTTTGCCTGGACTTTAAAATATTTTAAAGATTATTTGAAAATTCATTATAAAGTCACTAACGACTATCATTTCTGACAGCTGGTAGTGGACGATCTAATTGATAAGATCGTTGTGTTGTACTTCGTACTTGTATTTGTTTTGCAGGTATTGGATACATTGCTGCCAGAGAAATAGCTCATATGGGAGGTCATGTTATTATTGCTTGTAGAAATATGGGTAAAGCCGATGCGGTAAGATTATTGATTTAATTTAAACTTTCAAATTCGTTCATAATTGAAATTAAGATGACCACATAAACACTCATATTTATACCGCTATTTGAAGCGGGTTTGATTTAGATGATTTAGTCTTTTGTTCAGACCAGTGGTGGTGCCAAAGGGGGGTATGGGGGCAGAGGGTACAGCCTAGAAGAAGATTATATAAAACTGTGTAAGTATTTATTACTGTAGTAGGCCTACTGATATCAGACTCTGGAGACCGAGCTTAATTTCATAACCTTATACAGATAGATTTTATTATTATTTTAAGGTAAAATTGTTCCACTACTGTTCCTTCTGACTTGTATCCAGTATTATTTGATTATTATGTTTGTATCATGATTCTATTCATTCTAGTCAAGTAGAATAAACTTCACAATTATTTATGTTTAAATTAAAACAAAATGTATAAACTGGCAATTAACAAAACGTGTGTTGCTCCAAAGAGCACTCATGTGAGTTACAAGATGCCTACAGTAATTGACAGTGTTTGTTTACCTGATTAACATGATTGGGGGCTGGGGTATTAAGCAATCAATCACTTCGGTGATTGATTCACCTCGTATAAATAGGTCCCGCCTCTTGGCTTGTCTTGTGTGCAAACATATAAATAAAGAACAAAGCAGGTGTGTCTAGTTTACACTCATGCAAGTTCGTGATTTGTTTCCTCAATAAACTACTCTAAGATATATTATACATGTATATGTATAAACTGAATTAATTTTACAGGTGCTGAGAACCATAATGTCCTGACAAAAGGATCAAAATCAACAAAAGAAGGAGAAAGTTTATACTTATCTGGACATGTTACTGGAGTTGAATACCATCGAATCAGTCCAAATATATCTTACTATTGTTGCTCGACAAAAGGCACAGACACAAGCACCATATAGTGTATGGACAGTCCTTTAGAAGAAAACGGGAAAAGTGGAAAGAGCTTACTGCAATTGTCCAGCAGGTCTACGAGGGTTTTGCAAACATTGCGTTGCCTTGTTGCACTTTATTGTTAGGCAAATAGAGTCAGGATGCAACAAAGCATGTACATCCCAAACAAACCACATGTTCAAGGGAAAAGGGTTATACAACCTGACTTTGTAAGAAATCTTGTTGTGAAAAAGGTTACAGGTAGATTTGATACTACTCAAGAAGATTTCAAACTCGTGGAAAAAAGTCTCGATTGACATTTGAACCCAGAGCATTCTGCTACCGCAAGGAAAAAACACTATCAGATTTTGACTTAAATAGGCTAAGAGATAACATGTTTTTATTAACATTAATTCAGGTCTAATTACAATTCATCATTATTTAACTCAGGTTTAGTTCAATAGCCATTTTGATCTCTTTATACCAATATAGTAGTGATAACTAGTACACTTGATCATTGGGAATACCAATAGGGGGCAGACTGACTGTATGACGGGACAACCGTAGTGTCGAGGCTGAGGCTGAATTCAAAATACGGCTTCTTAGTCTTGTTGTAAACCTCTCTTTAAGCGTCAGAGAGGGTTCTCCCAAGAAAATGCAAGGACAACAGTGGACCACTATCCGGTGCAAAGTTTGGTGATGTCTAGTGTTTCTGTAAACATACAACAGTAGATCATTCTCTTGAAAATAACCAAGAGTTAGGTGATGTCTAGTCAGTGGCAGAGCCAGGTCTACATCCGAGGGGGGGGGCGAAATATCTGAGATTGCCTGAATTTCTAACCTAGTCATGAGATTTTTGCCCAAAAAACTTGCTTTCAGGGCTGCGAGGGGGGCTCCACCACTGTGTCTGGTGAATAGTACAACAATGGACCACTGTTCAGAATATAACCCAGAGTCAGGTGATGTCTAGTGCTTCTGTAAACATACAACAGTACACCACTCTCTTGAAATATTAAAGTAAAGTGAACTCTGGTAATTCAATAGACATACAATATTGGATCACACTTCAGAATACAACCCAGAGCCAGGTGATGTTTAGTATATTTAAAAGAAAACTGTACAACAGTGGACTACTCTCTGGAGTATAACCCAGAGTCAGGTGTTTCTAAATGGATGTTAGAATGAGCACATACTGGAATACTGAGAGTAAGTTTCAAGCCTTTGCAGCCTGTTTTTTGCGATTACTGGGAACTTTGATGTCAGCATTTACAACATCTTGTCCGATATATTCTCCAATTGGTGACCTGTAAATTATATAATTATAATTATAACATCAATAAAATCTGCAATGAAACAACCATATTATTAAACAGATAACAAACTCAGAAACCATAATGATCATTTGAAATATGAAAAATTACCAAAAAGGATACTGTTTTGAAATAATTGAAATATTATCAACACTAGCTTTACTGAGTTGACTATTTGTAACAAATGCTGAATTAACAAGCCCATGTTATAAAATACATAACAACAATAGCTATGTTTATATCAATTGTCATATTCAAAGTATCAGTACAAACTTATCTGTTATAAGACTCTCCTAAATGGAAATAATTTGATAAATCAAAAAGATAACTGAGCTTGTTGCGAATGAGGAAACACTCCTGATAAAGTATCATAGATTGCATTAGTTATTTTGCAAATTGTTTTGCTATTCTGGCTTTCTTTACATGTCATATCAAGCCAAACCCAAATTCATATCTGGGTCAAGCACTGGGCCAAGGCACTCTAGTTGGTTTGAGTGAAACAACATTAGCCTTAATACATACTTTGGTGTGTATCTTATATTATCAATTTCATCACCATGTATTAGATCTTTTCCTCTTAGTAATTTCTCCATACCATTCCTATCAATTTACAAATAAATACAGGTTATAGTCATAATGCAAGGCTAGATATAGTGTGCATGTATTTAACAACCCTCAATTGACTATTAAACTCTTCCACACCTGAATACTTTCAATCAATAATTGGAAAAGCCTGTAATTGTAAGATAAGAGATTATTGTCTGTGATGCAAATTGGTGAGCTGATCAAGTTCCTTCCGAATGAAACCATTCTGCATTCAAAATTCATTAAGCTTAGTTGGCTTGAGTAAAGAAACACTATTGCAGACTCTCATAAAATGATGCTAGGATGAAAACCTCGTCACAAAATGCCATTATATAAACTTAGTATGAATTCAAACCTATGGGCTAACATGCTTTTCGACTTTTATGTATTTAAACAAAATTACTAACTACGTGGATTCTCCAAAAAACAAGTGATTTTGACAAATAATACTTACCAAGCAATCATTATACCATTGTCTGTACATAATTTAGGTGGCGGACAAATCAACTGACAATCATAACTTTCTAAAACCTCCTCCAGTTTCTCACGGATATACATATTACTAGCCACACCCCCTGATAAAACCTGTAATAATATACATATTACTAGCCACACCCCCTGATAAAACCTGTAATAATATACAAATTACTAGCCACACCCCCTGGCACTGAAATGAAAGAAACCCGTGTTAGTTGGCTAAGCAAATATTCAGACAATAGCTCTGTTAGTTTAAACTTTCTTTATGTTGTATAACTTACTAAAGTTCGGTTAGTGGATGGTAATAATTCCTTCAACTCTGTATATAACAAGCCACGGCGAATACGATGAGAGAGATGATTAAATAGTCCTTCTTGTAATGAGGCACAGATATCAGCAGCATTACTTAATATATTACCTCCTTCAATACCTAAAACAACATGGAAATGTATTACAATAAGTCTCTGATGCCAAGACTTTTTCTGTCTGAGACGAGAATATAGTCTCTGATGCCCAGACAACTCATGTCTGCGAAGAGGAAACAGTCTCTGACACCCAGACTTCTCCTGCTGGAGACAAAAAAAAGAGTCTCTGATGCCCAAACTTCTCATGTCTGTAATGAGGATAATTATAGTCTCTGTTGCCCAGACTTCTCCTGTATGCGACAAGAATATAGTCTCTGACACCTAGACTTCTCCTGTCTGAGATGAGAATATAGTCTCTGACGCCCAGACTTCTCCTGTCTATTACTACTATTAATACAATTCTATCTACAAGTCTCATACGAATTGTTTACAACAGAAACAAAGTGACAACAACACAATATTCTAACCTTGCTTTTTCTCTTCCTTCATAATAATATGTCGAAAATGTTCCTTCATTCCGGAGAATGAGAAGTTACAGTTTCGTTCATGTGAGAGATAGGAAGGATTGTTAAAGGAATTTGGGTCTCCACGTTTAGCCAGTAATTCTATTGAAGCTCCACCACTCAGACCCTGACATTCTTTCAAATTCTTTATCTTTAACCGTCTGGCTGTCTGTAAGATATAAACAAAGCAATAGAGCAATAACACAGCCTGTCCCACAATACATCATTGTCTTTAAGAAGCAGTTTCTACATGACACACTTTGATTGGTTAAAAAATAATGTGATAAGAACGGGAATGCAGTAGAAAGCTTGTAAGATCTAAAGGGAGATGAAAAGTATCAGGAAAATAATACAGCCTGTTTAGGTTTCACTATCCTACAATTCATCATAGCTTTCTCAAGAAAAAGGGTCTACATGACACTCTTTGATTGGTTAAATAATACTGTCATCAGAACAAGACTGCAGTAGAAATCTTGTTAGATTAAAAAAGAGACGAAAAATATCAGAAGAAAAATAAATTTTTATTTTGTTACGTTTCTTAACGTACTTTATCAAAGGTATCTCCTGGAGAATCATCTAAATGTTTACCCAGATTCAAGAACTGGTCTATATCCTGAGCTACAGTCAACAAACAATGGCCACCACTAGCTAATAATACCAGGAACGGGAAATCTAATCTAAAAATACAGAAATATGTTCAAATACTGGAAAATTAGACACAGAACATCAATATACTAGTCTGAGTCAAAGAGGGAGGGGGGTAGCCCCGAAAGCAAATTTTTCGGGCAAAAATCTCATAACTAGGTTAGAAATTCGGGCAATCTCAGATATTTCCACCACTGAGTCCGAAGAGATTTACCTACAATTAATTATCAACATACAGATAAAGTGATATGGAAATGGGGAAAGCAAGCTTTAATAACTATTTCCGTCTTTCACATTAGGTGCATAAATTAGGATGTAAGACAGGGTTCAATTCTTTTCATTTAATAACTATTACTCCTACCTTTGTATCATACGAACTGTTAATGCATGAGCCTGCATATGATGTATTGGTATTACTGGCTTACTGAAACAAAATTAAGATATAGTTATAAATCTCATGATTTTGACCAATATAGCTGTGGCGGGTGTCATACAAAACAGATCATTCTTACTCAGATTTACGAAAAACCTGATGGTACTTTTCATTTGAGGAGTCCACTACTATGGTCACAATTTGTTCATGCCTTGGAAGAGATTTCTGGTTACTGGAATTGAATTGTATTACTTAACAAATTTTTTTAACAGATTTAATTGTATTCATTTCTAATATTAGTATGGTACTTACTTATAAATTCTACCCAACTCTTTGGCATGTTGAACTCCAACTTCTAGACTCATTGCTAGGCCTGGTTCTGTTGTTATAGCAATAGCATCAATATCCTGGAATCATAGATATATCTTTTCCTTAGATTATTAACATCTGGAAAACTGTTTTCTTCAAACCATTCCAAAGATATATTTTGTTTTCTATTTAAGATCAAGGGGCTTGTTTCACTAAAAATTCTTGTATCAAAATTTATCTTTTCAATAAATTGTCTCATATATATCAATTTATATTGATAGATTTTATTTAAATTGCTGTCTGTAGTGTTCTTTAATCCCATGCTATAAACTTTTGAAATAAATGTGTTTTTCTATAGAAGCATTCACAGTTATTGGTTGTGATTTTTCATCTTTAATAACTTTGAGATATAGGGATTTGTTCAGCCGATACAACAGTGAAACTCTCCATTGTAGCCTACTCCACTCCATTAATTACAGTATTCTAAACTAGTGTCAGATTCCTTTTGATCTTCTGTTCAATAAAATATGTTAAAATCAATCAAGGTATATTTCTCCAATAATATAAAGTAATATTAACCTGTAAAGACATATTGGCCTGTAAAATAGCATCCTTTACAACTTGTTCTATATTAGCTTGGTGTAAATCTCTAGCCAACACTGGTATGATTCCTCCCATTCTGAAAACACATCATGTAATTTTTTTAATACAGGTCTACATGTAATAATTGAGGTAGAAAGGTTTGTGTCATTACAAGTAAATATTTATTAGAATTAAAGGGATCCTTTCATATTTTTTTGCCCCTATTTGCACTTGGTGGAAGATGACAGATGGGAAAGCATCGAAAATGTTACCTTTTGGACAATAACTTAGTGCTGGTGCTGGTGTCATAATACAAGATGCATTAACATAAGACAGAGTGTCCTTGATTAATTGAATAAGATATTACACAATAACCAAGAAGCAAGAAATTCTGCTGTTCATGCTATGTAATGTGGATTTTATAATCATGCCAACCCTTCTTATCCTGCTGCCCCTCCTTTTCTAAGTAAAGAACTCATAATTATTATAATTACTCCACATGGAAACTGGTTTGAGAATTCAGGCTTTCCCCAATAATATTTCCAGAACAATCCACCACTGCTGCCCCGGTATCATCGCAACTCGTTTCAATGCCCAAAACATAACGTTTTCTTTCATTGCTATACTGTCTGTAAGATTGACATTTCTCTACTTTCGATTTATTTGCATTCTTAATGCCGGATAATGGGCGTTGGTTTAGAAGGCAATGACAACCATTTAAAGAAATATTAGTCTTAGAGAATGGTGCATTAGGTTTATTAGAAGAGGTAGAAGTAATCTCTTGAAGTGAAATAATCTGTTTAAGGTAGCGAAGTTTAGAAAAGGTGATCGAATTTTTAATAGCGGCGTGAACCATGGGCGCAGACATCTTTGAATTTCCCAGAGTTCAAAGTCAGAGACTCGAAAGGAAACATCAAACTTTTCCTGTTATTCATTAAAAAGCACAAAATAGGCAAAAATTAGTTTGGCTTTGACATAAAAAATTACAAAATGTTTTTACAGATCAATATGGCATCTTTTTGATATTAAAAATTGTCTTTTTCTCAAAATGTGGTAACTGAACTTGACCCATTTCCTTTCGTTTTCCTCATGAGTGGTTAAAGCGTGGCATTCTGATGAAACAGCCAACAAGACTGTTATTGTATTTATTTAGTTGTAGGACTGTCACTGTACAGAGTAGATCAGTTTCTAGCTCTAACATATGGTATCACAAAGCACCTGTTAACAAGCGTCCTGACAGTGAGTGGGGATCAAAGAAAAAGCAAATAAGACCCAAATTTGACAAAGATTATCTGAAGATGGCAGATCCTGAAATTGAGAAGACTTTGGAACCACTGAGACAACATGTCAAAGAGCAGGTTGGTACCAAGTATTTTTTTATTCTGAATTTTTAACTGCAAACCCCATTGACATTGTGATGTATGATTGTCCTTGGTGAGCACATAATGATGATGAGCCTGTCATCACTTAGTGTACCAGTATTATAAGTAAGCCAGGAAGCCCATGTACCAGATCTACCAGAGGTTGAGACAGTAGTATGGAATTGCTTGAAAACATGTTAATTTGATTTGAAGAGGTTTTAAAGGCTAGAATCGTACCATATAGGGGTGTAGACTTCACTTAATGACCAGACCCGTAACTAACTAAATCTCAACTGAACCTGAAATCAGTCTCTATCAGCTATTGCCGCACCCCGCATATTGGCTGGTTATAGGCCTGCTAATAACTGTACACCTATCGTATGCAGGTCTAATAGCTGTACACCTATCGTATGCTGGGCTAATAGCTGTACACCTATCATATGCAGGGCTAATAGCTGTTCGCCTATTTGAAAATGTTAGCAATTGATCAATGTTGTATGTGAAGCAGAACATCCTTAAAAAATATGCTAGATGAATATTATATTTCTACTGCACTCCATGCAAATCCATGCAATGTTCCATATTGGAGTCCCAGTCAGTGAACAGTTGATTGAATATCAGCAAAGATCCAGTCCTATCATTCAGTGTGAATCTTCGTTTAACAGTCATGATTTGATAAATGTTAATGTTATTTTGTAATAAATGTAAATTGCTCTAAATGCTTAAAAAGCTGGTATATCAATTATTACTTTAATCCCGACTCTACTAGGCATACTACATTGATGTTGTTTCTCATAATTTCTCCTATTTTAATATATAGGGGCCTAATGTTAAATGAAGGGAATGTTGATTGTGGGGGGGGGAAGGGAGGGTGACCTATTTATTACAGGAAGAGATTTTATTACCGTTTCATTGCATCATCTATGAAGGTGTGAATAATTAACTGAGATTTACTGTGATTTAATCAGTGGTGTAATTTGATCATTAAAATAAGCCTCAGGTTAAACACTAGGCCTGTATCTCATATATCACTTTAAATAGGGCTTTAAGTCTGTTGAATAAACCACTTAAATCATAGATCATAGTTTGAATTAAAAAGGCAGATTTAATTGGACCCGTTTCAGCGTAATTTTATAAAAGATATGAAAATTTTTATCCATCAAAATTATCATAATTAAATACCTGATTTTCTGTTCCTAAATAAGTTTTGTCATAAATTGCAGTTTCATAATATGTTTGATTTGTTGTCATCAGATCAGAGAGTTTCAGTTATTCTGACTCAGGGCCTCAATATCGTGGGTGACAGCTTGAAACTTCATATAACGATATATGACGGGAAATTATTTTTCGAGAAAAACACAAAAAACTATTTGTACGTGTATTTTGTTAAAATCTTTTTTATCGAGGTTTCAAGTGGTCACCCACGATATGTCATGATATCAGAAAGACAGCAAACATTTATCATAGTAAGCCTGTAGGATATACTTCACATCATTATCTCTGGGTCTTATCCTGTGATTACACCTTACCTTCATCTTAGCAAGCAAGCTCTTAACTTGCCCAACTTACCACAGTTATCAGTTATTGAGTGTAACTTTACTCTACCCAGAAATAAATTACATTTCAATTGGCCTTGCTTTTTTCAGGGTGATTTGGTTCGAAAATTAAAATCAGAAAAGGCACCTGATATAGATATCCAGAAAGCTGTTGCAGAATTAAAAGTTCGAAAGAGAAATTTAGAAACTATGGTATTGTAATATTTTTAAATGTTAATGATCTTTCTGAAAGTTCTGCTCCTTCTAAAGTACTTTCCTTATTTTTGAAAGTACAGTCAAGTTACAGTCATTTTCGAAGGGAATACAAACTGAAAATTTATTTCACTGTGTATAGTGCGCACCTGTTCTGTAAGGGGCCTATTTTGGGGTAAAAAAACTGTGCATAATATTTGGAAATATTTTTGAAAGTATAGTCAAGTATAGTTGCTCATGCAACGATTATAACATAACAAGAAAGCCACTCCTCTCAAGACTGTTGTCAATCATATTATTGGGCTGGATGTTTCAATCAGTTAACTCATGAAAACTGTCCTATAAATATTTAGCAGCAACATATAAAAAAAAGTTGTAAAAAGAATGTATAAAATATGTTTTTATGTTTTTAGGAAGAGAAATTAGAACCTAAAGAAAATTTTGATAGAGTCAAGATGGAAGATTTGTTAAAACAGAGATTTTTTATGACCAGTCATTTGCTATATATGGAGGTCTGTAAACTTGTAAATTTGCATCAGATATTCAGTAGATATCAATAGTCTGAAATGTATATATCTGTAAAAAAGTCAAGAGGTTATTTTGATGAGTAAAATCCACAGCCTCTTAAGAAGCTATTTAGATAATGTGAATCAGGGTGCCATCCTATACATTGAGAGGTTGTAATTAAAATGATTGTGATAGCTGATATGTTATGCTTGTGTTTTGTATTGTTTTGGCCCTAATTTTAAGTTCTTGTTAGGTGTGATTGGTTTATATACAGTGTAGTGTTTGGAAAAAAAGGAACCAGGGTGCCATCTGTTTATTGATAAGGGGCATGGTTTGAATGATAGTGATAGGTAATATGTTATGCTTGTGTTTTGTATTGAGTGAGTCTTATCTATTTGTAGGTGTGAGTGGGTTGTATGATTTTGGACCAATGGGTTGTGCTATGAAGTCTAACCTGATTCAGTTGTGGAGGAAATTTTTTATTCTGGAAGAACAGATGCTGGAGGTAGAAGCAGCCATGTTGACTCCCTCTAAAGTTTTAAAGTAAGTGAATTTCACGATTTTGAATACTCAGTAATAGTTATGCAACTTGACTTTATTTTGATATTTTAAAGTAAACTATCCTGCTATCCTGTATGTGTTAAGAATATCTTTTTATGTGCATAATTATGGGTTCACATTTAAGGTTCCTTTCTATCAGCTGATCCTTGACAAAACTTCCTGGATATGACATTGACTGAGATTGGAACCAATGACCACTAGTTCTTAGCATATGCCAACAAATGTTGTCATGAAATTAAAGGTTTTGACCCTCTGTTCTCTTTAGCTCTGTCTGTCTGTCCTCTTTAGATCTGTATGTCTGTCCTCTTTAGCTCTGTATGTCTGTCCTCTTTAGCTCTGTCTGTCTGTCC
>NW_008708576.1:227893-229290 GCF_000327385.1 Lottia gigantea | reverse complement strand
CAATCAAATTGGCTTCATTGTTAATGAATCCGCTTTGAGGGAATGTTGTTCTTGGAAATTTGTTTAGACGGGCTTCAGTAATTGCATTCTTGAGTAACTTGGATTGCTGCCATCTTGGAATAACTTTGAAGAGTTGAAAAATGTCATTCAATGAGGTCAAGAACGAGGCATTTCTAGAAGATAAAGGTTTAGAATTCCAGATCTTAAAAATATACTCAAAAATATCACAAATGTTGACATGCTGTCTTTGTAACTTCTACAAGTAACGATGTCTAAGGCAATAATAATACATTATTTTATTGCATATATTTTCACATTCGGTAAAAAAAAAACTGCATTATTCAGTGTATTATTAGATGATAATAAAACATGTCCTCTCGGTAGTTTAGAACTCATTCGGTAGTTAAAAGTAAAATGAATGCCTGTATGTTGAATAATGACCTTGACCCTACCTAATGTTGATGTTTTGATCAAGGACGATGGTCTTCTAGTTGAAAAGTTCCAGAATAAATTCCAAGATGTTGTCCATTTCGTCAGTTTATCAGCCTTTTTGTCAGCGTCAATTGGTGCAGGTAGGTCTGGTTTAGTTGCATGTAGATCTGAATAAGGCATTCAATTATCCTGCAATTGCTTCCAAACATAAACAGAATTTTTCTTCAGGGAAGGGAGGTAACTATCTAATGTCTAAGCAATCTAAAGTTGCACTGACATTTTCACTTACAGGAAGTCTTTTGGGGAATGACATAAAGTCTTTGTGAATTAGCAATGAGGTATGTGCGAAAGGTGTAGGGTAGGACTTACTGACATAACCCATGTGTGAACACAACGCAATCACTTCTGACCCGTGAACAGAATGTTATGCACAAACAATACTTAACCTATATAAGCATATACAAGTAGTGCCTTTGAGTGTCAGTAGGTGCAAATGCAGCCAATTTTGGTTGTGCAATGGGTAATAAAGTGCGAGCACAGTTAGCAAGTGATGTGCTCCGCTACGAAGCAATAAATGGCTTGTACGACTTGCCATGACCTCAGCACTGCATTGTGGGGGAAAAAATTCTTGCAAGTGTCAGTGTGGCATTAGGCTTAGGATTTCTTCTTCTTTTGATTATTTCAAAGATTACCGTAGCGGTAAACAATATAAGCTTACACTTCTTGCTTTACGATACTTTATTCTTTTTTTCCATGATGTCTATATTTAGTTATTTGCCTGCTCATTTTACAATACATTTTGTAGGCATTGTCTGTTGGTGCTAGGTTATATTCCAGTAAGAAACCTATTGATACCGAATGGGCTGAAGGAGCAAAGAAGGAACTAAAAGGCAAGGATGTGGAAGAAACTTTAACTTGGAAAACTCATGAAGTAAGCCTACTTTTCATATATGTCTTCTTTAAGG
>NW_008708576.1:194754-195640 GCF_000327385.1 Lottia gigantea | reverse complement strand
AAACCCACTAGACTGACTGACATTACTGATCATCAACAGACTTGGTAGTTTAAACAATATACACCCTGTAGACTGACAGACATTACTGATCACCAACAGACTTGGTAGTTTTAACAATAAACACCCACTAGACTGACTGACATTACTGATCATCAACAGACTTGGTAGTTTAAACAATAAACACCCAGTAGACTGACTGACATTACTGATCACCAAAAGACTTGGTAGTTTAAACATTATACACCCACTAGACTGACTGATATTACTGATCATCAACAGACTTGATAGTTTAAACAATAAACACCCAGTAGACTGACTGACATTACTGATCACCAACAGACTTGGTAGTTTAAACAATATACACGCAGTAGACTGACTGTCATTACTGATCATCAACAGACTTGGTAGTTTAAACAATATACACCCAGTAGACTGACTGACATTACTGATCACCAACAGACTTGGTAGTTTAAACAATATACACCCAGTAGACTGACTGGCATTACTGATCACCAACAGACTTGGTAGTTTAAACATTATACACCCAGTAGACTGACTGACATTACTGATCATCAACAGATTTGGTAGTTTAAACAATATACACCCAGTAGACTGACTGATATTACTGATCATCAACAGACTTGGTAGTTTAAACATTATACACCCAGTAGACTTACTGACATTACTGATCACCAACAGATTTGGTAGTTTAAACAATAAACACCCAGTAGACTGACTGACATTACTGATCACCAACATACTTTGTAGTTTAAACATTATACACCCAGTAGACTGACTGATATTACTGATCACCAACAGACTTGGTAGTTTAAACAATTTCCACCCAGTAGACTGACTGATATTACTGATCATCAACAGACTTGGT
>NW_008708576.1:149396-194704 GCF_000327385.1 Lottia gigantea | reverse complement strand
GTCCAGACAAAATATCCCTCATTGTAAACTGCATGGCTGTAAAGATCTCATTTGTATTTCTCTTCCTTTTACTCATTGAAAACTACTTGATGTTGCCTGTTTACAATAGTCCCAATTTGGAACATAAAAGAGCTCATTCGTTTGCCTCTGTCTTGGCAAATGTTTACTCATTGCACACTACATGCCAAATTAAATGCAACATAATGATAATAAAATATTGTAATATTTCAGCTCATCTTGAAAAGTTAATAGCAGATAAGAAAACACCAGAAGATGTTAAAGAAGAAGCTAAGAAAATGATGCCAATGGTAGGTTGGATCTAGTTTCTCTATTGTAAAGGAAAACTTCCATTCAGCTGTATATATGTACAGCTAAGCAATAGATTTGGCAAAGAAAGAAAACTATTACACAAAACTGTTTACCCATGTAAAATATCCATGTTTCTTCCTTGATAAATTGTTCCTAAAGGCAATCAGAAATATCAGATGAAAAGAGTTGTTTATTGTTCAGTTGAAATCTCAAAAGCTATTGTAGGATTGAGAGGAAGCTGTTTATCGGAGGAATTAAAGGGATTAAGAGGTTTTCTAAAAAAAATTTTAATGTATCTGGGACACTGATAGCATCAATTTGGACAGTTCCAATTTTCAATCAGACGTCTGTGGTTCCTTCAATTCCGTTACCACTAATTGCAAAGGCCCTTATGATACAAGCATATTGGTGTCATCAAACACTTATTTTTTGATGAATTGCAGGAACACTGACGTCTGATTAAAAGAATTGTGCAAATTGATGCTATCAGTATCTCCGATACATATGAAGTTTTTAGAAACCCTCTTTACAATTACTGTAACACATTGAACTGTGCTCAAATGTTAATTTTGACCTAAGCTCTAAAGCTGAATTGTGTATAAGAGAATTTTTTGTTTATTGTTTAATACTTGATTACTTGTAGATTGATGGTATGAGTCAGAATGATATGAAAGAAGCTATAATAAAATATGATATCAAATCACCAGTGAAAGGCAATGATATCTCTGAACCAAAGGAATTCAATTTAATGTTCTCAACCTCTATAGGACCAACTGGCCAACATAAAGGGTAGGTGATAAATTTTTGAATAGGCCACATAGGATCTTATATGTATCTATATTTACTAGAACCATTCCTTTGGTTTGTTTAATGTACTATGTGTTGTGGTTCTCATTCTCAGGGCTACCACAGAGCATAATCTCAACTCTATGAGGCACTCCACTCACCAGCTGTCAAAATAAAACCATCTTAAGTGTAAGAAATTTGTCAGACTCCTGAGATCAAAACATAAGAATTATCCAGGCCCTGTATTCTCGAAACGATCTCAGCAGTAGGATGTCCTAGAATCAATGTTAGATAATAAGAACCTAAGACATCCTAGTGCTAAGTTTGTTACGAGAATACGGGGCCAGATACTTAACTCATTTTTTGTTGAATTTAAAAATGTGCCAATTCTTATTTCAGATTTTTGCGTCCAGAAACTGCTCAGGGTATTTTTGTAAACTTTAAAAGACTTTTAGCTTTCAATGCTGGAAAACTACCATTTGCTGGAGCTCAGATAGGAAATGCTTTCCGTAATGAAATCTCACCACGGTCTGGATTGTTAAGAGTTCGGTAAGTTGATTATTTATTTGTTGTTTGTCTTGGTGTCTGAAATAATTGCCAAGCAATTTGTAAATTATTTGTCTTGTTATGTCAATAATCATCTGTTTTTGGTTAGAATCTTTGTTGGCATTAGCTAAGTCATCTTTAGTCATTATTCAATTGAATGTAGCTGTATATGATGCAGAGAAAGCTCAAGTTGGTTGGTTGTTACTTGTATGATACTAAGTTTTATTGTAAAAATTACTTAAATAATACGGCTAGCTCAGGTTCTAATCTCTTTGCATTCAAAATTATTTGATCTCTAATAAATCGTCTTTCAGATTCCAGTCTATTCAAAGCTCATTGTTGATTTTACACAATTTTGACAAGAATGCTATATTGATTTTCTTTTGCATTTTAGAGAGTTCACAATGGCTGAAATTGAACATTTTTGTGATCCAAATGATAAAAGTCATCCTAAATTTGCTGGGGTATCAGATTTAAAGTTATCCCTATATTCAGCCTGTAACCAAATGGATGGTAAACCCATGCAGTCTATGACAATAGCAGAGGCAGTTAGCTCAGTATGTTTCAATATTTGTTTGTACATTACAAGTTTAGATTGAAATCCACGGGCTTGGTATTGATGTCCACTAGGGATCTCGAGCTAATTGCAATATATCCTATATTGATTAACACTATCTAACCAATGTAAATGTTCGCAGTTTATGTTGTATGACAATAATTGTTTGTGTTCCTATTTGTTTCTTGTACTAAGATAATTGGGATAATCCAGATTTATTATTGGTCTTATTATATTAATTGTTTTTCAGAAATTGGTGGCCAATGAAACTCTAGGATATTTCATGGCCAGAATTTATCTATTTTTATTAAAAGTTGGTATCAATCCTAGTAAGTTTCGATTCCGTCAACATTTATCCAATGAAATGGCCCATTACGCCTGTGATTGCTGGGATGCCGAGCTAAAGACATCTTATGTAAGTATTTCTTTAAATCAGAATTCCAACAAATATTTATTATTATGGCATCCATTAAAATCGGATTGATTTGGTTTTTTAAAAAGTGTTTGTAAATATGTTATATGCTGGATCTTTGAGCTACTGTATGTTACTGTATTTTGATATCAGAATGAGTATAGTAATGTTGTATAGCAAGGCTTTAGGTGAGATTACTTCTTATATATAGACATATAGAATCTGACAAAGTTGTTACTTGGTATCAGAATTTATTACATGAGTGCAATTATGTTATATAGCAAGTCTTTAGGTGAGGTATAATGTGTATATTTCAGGGTTGGATAGAATGTGTAGGATGTGCTGATAGATCGTGTTATGATTTAACTCAGCATACAGAAGCCACTGGTGTTAAACTGGTAGCTGATAGAAAACTACCTGAACCAATATCCTTTTTCATTGTTATTAAATAATAGCTGGTAAATGAAGATTTTCAAAACAGTTTGGAATAAAACTCTCGTTATCTATAAAACCACTAGCTGATTTTGAGGCTTGCATTAACCTTAATTTCATCCAGTCAATTTTAAGATCTAGGTTGTGGGTTCAGCTTTACCAAGATTTAACACTTTCAATTTAAGGACCTGAGCACAAGTTGTCCATAACAAGACTATTTTGTTTTTTGATTCTTTTAAAGATACTTAATTAAATGAGATATTAAATTATTCATGAAATGTTATGTTAACATCAAAGTAATACCAAGATTTTCTAATATCACTTTTGAATATATCATGAATGAAAAATGCAAGTAATAATGGTAAAATGAAGATACACCTTTAGAATATGGTATAAAAACAATACTGTAATACACATTGATGGTTTATGACAAAATAATCAATTGTAAAAACTATGTTCCTTAACATAGTCCTACCGAACTGTAGATGTTATAGAATGTCAACCACAGATGGGGGTTCTGGGTAAATCATTTAAAAAAGATGCGAAGCTAGTCGGAGATTATCTGTCCAGATTAAATAGTGAGAAAGTGGAAGATTTAGAACAAAAGTTGACCAATAATAAGTAAGTAGAAGTCTATAAAAATGAAAACTCAGGAATATATTTTTTAAATAGATTGTCTGAATTGAAGTGAAGAATGCATTTTATGTTTTTTTGTTTTGAACAAATCATTAAAAATGTCCACAATAAATAAATAAATGTTTCACAATAAATAAGCAGTGGTCTTGATCTTTTACTGTCAGATTTGGAAATAAATTTAGAAACTTATAGAAAATACTTCTGAAGGTGATAGAATAAAATTACAGTATAATAAACATAATTTCAAATCATTTATTTTGGAGGATGTCCCAGCAAATTTATAAAAATTGAGCATTATTTTGAAACTGAATAAGAATTATATTTATATGTATTAATTGTAGAGAAATACCAGTAACAATAGAAGATAAAGAGTATAAGATTACACCACAGATGGTCAATATTAAAAGATATCAAAAAACTATTCATGGTAGGTAGTAATAAGATTGTCTGACCTAAAGACCATAATAAGAGATAGAGTTAGCAAAACAGTCTGTGTTTCAAACTCGACTTTACAGGTGCTCAGCTGGTTGTAGCTTGCATGATAGACTTCATGTCTATGCTTTGATAATAATTCAGTTCAATTACCTTAGCTAATGTCAGTGTACTTGCAAAATGGCATAATGTTGTCTGTCATTGCCAGGGTTCAATCATTACATCACAGTTTGGGATTCAAAATGACCCTTTCTGTGATCTAATATTTTCTTGGATTTATCACGAAGATCTACGAATCAAACTAAATTATACATTTGAAGGTTTACTGCTGGAATATTTAAAATTGCTACTATATTTTTAAAAAATTCGAATCAAAATTTAACTTGATTAGGTGTGATAAATCACTTATCAAATTTTTCAATTTAAATTGTACTTTCGTCATTACCCCTGTCAGTAGCAGAAAAATGTTGGTAGATGATTCCGTCAATTGTTAAATTGTATTTCAAACTTCGTGCATGCAAGCTAATGTTAAAATAGATTACAACAGGTATAAATTGACAAGTTTTAAAGTTATTAGTTCTCTCATTCTATATTTTTTTTCCAGTGGAAGAATTCATGCCATCAGTAGTAGAACCATCGTTTGGAATCGGTAGAATCATGTACGCTTTATTTGAACATAATTTTAAAATAAGAGAAGGAGATGAACAGAGAAGTGTAAGTTTTAATTTTTCATGTTGTCTTTCTGTATACTGTTTTCTAGTCACGTTGAAGATCCACCTTCTGTCATTAATGCCCCTTAGCGCACTTCTTTAAACAAACGTTCCGAACTCTTCTCGAAGTGTAGACATGAGAATAAGTTCTACTTGTCTAACTTCAGTAGGGAAAATAGGTCAGTTGTCTGAAGATGGCATAGCATGAAACTCTGAGTAACAACATGATTGAAGTTCTGTTTTAATAATTCTATTGAAATAACTTGATCAATGCCAGTGTCCAGGCAACACTCGCCTCTTTCAATACTGCAGTACTTCGTGTATCTTGATTAGTCCAATCAAAAGCTGAAACATTATTAATCATTATGAAGAACTTATTGGTTGCTTTTCCTCACTGCACCCTAAAATGAATGGATTTTTATATCTTAAGATTGTGTATGGTTGCGAATAATGAAAGTAATCACAACTCAGTTGTATTTGAGTTGCATTCAAAGATTATGACCGCTATATTTATACACAACTATACACAACTAGTGATCGCTATGGTGGTAGGGCACCTTTAAGTAAAGATATTTGAAAATGTGAATTGATCAGCGTTTCAATATTTAACAATATGATTGTTTTGTATTTTAGTTTATAAGCCTACCAGCCTCTATAGCACCCTATAAATGTTCTGTTTTACCAATCACTAACAACGTAGAATTCAATGATTATATCAAACAATTATGTAAGTAGTTTTTCAACTTTTTATCTGAAAATTGGAAACGGAAACTCGCTCTTTTGTGTACATACAGATACAGAGAGCAGTCTTAATAGCGCAGTGTTATCGGTTAATATTATAGATCTCTATCAGCTGGTAAAGCCAATAGATATAAGACTAGACCCCTTAAACAAGGTGGAAATAGACAATGTACTGTGCAGGATTATCAATATAGTATAAACAAATCGTTTCTGAGGTTGTCCGCACCTGTACCTCGTGTGTTCACTTGTTCTATTGTCTACTGTATCGATTATCACGCACCGAACACTGTATATTGTCTATTCGCACCTATTTTCAGTATTGATATGGTACTTATTGACTTAAAATGATATATTATACTATAAAGTGGACTATATCCCTGTGAAAATTAGTTTTGAAACAAAGAATCACAAAATATATGGATATACTGTTTCTAACATTTTTTAACTATTTTATAACATTAATAAGAAATAGAACATCCATATATTTCGGATTCTTTATCTATGCCTATTTCTGTATGTCTTAATATAAACAGTTTCAAAAAGAATTTGACAATATATCTATTATAGCTCTATCACTGACGTTAAATAATATATCACATTGTATGATTTAAAGACATTTATATCCTGGTGATCATTATTTACGAACAATATTCAATATAATCTTTGAATATAATCTTTTTTACTTGATAACGTTACCTGTATGTGTTTTGAAACGTAGTATGTAACAAAACTAGAAGTAGTATATCTATATAACTTGTGTTCTTAATAATCAATATATTTGTTATTTCTATTATAGCTGAATCACTGACGTTAAATGATATATCACATCGTATAGATGATAGTGGAGGTAGTATTGGAAAACGGTATGCTAGAACTGATATGATAGCTATACCTTATGGTGTTACTATAGATTTCGATACTCTACAAGCTAAACCACCTACTGTAACACTACGAGAACGAGATACAATGAAACAAGTCAGAGCTAAGGTAAATATTCAGTTTTTATCCCTTTTAATGTGCACCAACATTCCAATATCTCATAGAGCCACATGTCCATAATTAGCTAAATTCAATATTAATCCTACATTCTGTATTATAGATGGAAGAAATCCCCCAGATAGTAAAAGATTTAGTTGATGGAAGAAGAAGCTGGGATGATATATTAAAACAATACCCAATATTTGAAGGTCAAGAATCTACTAAGTGAACTGAATCTATTTCCACTGTTTCTTATAGATAATTTAAAACTTTCAATAAACCTGAGGACATGTTCAACTATATAACTATGATAGTACAGTATAGAGGCTAATATTATCATTTTTACAGAAGGACAGATTGTGTTAATTCAGATTTTTACTATAGATTTTATAAAAATTCTGCAAAAATATTCCCAAATGGACTTAGATAACCTTTAGAACACAGAATGTCAACATTTAAATACACATAACTTGAACTGAAACTGAAGTTATATGATAACTTACAGCGTATAACATGATGAAGAACACCTGCTAGTGGCTAGTGTTCAAAGGCTGTTGCTTAAAATTGTGAAGCAGCTATCATATATAAATATCAAATCAGATGCTTTAGAAAAGAGCTTGATCTACTTGTTAATTTTGACAATGGAATATTAATTGCAATACATGTAATCATGCTTTACCCTGCTTTAAGTAAAACTGCTTTAAGTAAAACTACAAAAATATGTTATTTATTTTCTGATCTTGTATATTTCTTTACACAACAGAATGAGAATGAATAAAATTTTTAAAAAATTATTCACATCTAACTGATCATTATCATGTATCGTTGTTTAATGATCATGGGTAAGGGTGCCTCTTATCATTTAGAACATAGAAGTGATCTTGCAAACTAATTGTAAATTTTAGTTTATATTGGTTACTTGTTTCGTGTTAAACGTTATTATTGACACATGAGAAAACATAGCTTACATCATGATTTCTGTAGCCCTTTCATGATGTAGGTTATCAGCTGACCATATCTCTTTAATTACTCTGATTCTGGGCCCATAAATAATCCTAAGATCAATTGTGTCATAAGTTAGGTATTTGTGCAAATCTATGTCAAATTCTTATCAAATTCTTATCGCAAGATTTCAATGTACCTTATTACACTGTAAATATATCAATACAATAAAGTATTAAATCTATTGATTTGTTTTTATTTCAACAAAAAGTAATGGAGCATTCATGAATTTTTTTCTTATGCATCCTCACCTGAGGGACATTTTTCATTAGTCAAATTTGATTTACCATCCTTGAAAAAGTTTTGATAAATATACACGAAATGAAATTAATTTTCAATCAAATTGGCTTCATTGTTAATGAATCCGCTTTGAGGGAATGTTGTTCTTGGAAATTTGTTTAGACGGGCTTCAGTAATTGCATTCTTGAGTAACTTGGATTGCTGCCATCTTGGAATAACTTTGAAGAGTTGAAAAATGTCATTCAATGAGGTCAAGAACGAGGCATTTCTAGAAGATAAAGGTTTAGAATTCCAGATCTTAAAAATATACTCAAAAATATCACAAATGTTGACATGCTGTCTTTGTAACTTCTACAAGTAACGATGTCTAAGGCAATAATAATACATTATTTTATTGCATATATTTTCACATTCGGTAAAAAAAAAACTGCATTATTCAGTGTATTATTAGATGATAATAAAACATGTCCTCTCGGTAGTTTAGAACTCATTCGGTAGTTAAAAGTAAAATGAATGCCTGTATGTTGAATAATGACCTTGACCCTACCTAATGTTGATGTTTTGATCAAGGACGATGGTCTTCTAGTTGAAAAGTTCCAGAATAAATTCCAAGATGTTGTCCATTTCGTCAGTTTATCAGCCTTTTTGTCAGCGTCAATTGGTGCAGGTAGGTCTGGTTTAGTTGCATGTAGATCTGAATAAGGCATTCAATTATCCTGCAATTGCTTCCAAACATAAACAGAATTTTTCTTCAGGGAAGGGAGGTAACTATCTAATGTCTAAGCAATCTAAAGTTGCACTGACATTTTCACTTACAGGAAGTCTTTTGGGGAATGACATAAAGTCTTTGTGAATTAGCAATGAGGTATGTGCGAAAGGTGTAGGGTAGGACTTACTGACATAACCCATGTGTGAACACAACGCAATCACTTCTGACCCGTGAACAGAATGTTATGCACAAACAATACTTAACCTATATAAGCATATACAAGTAGTGCCTTTGAGTGTCAGTAGGTGCAAATGCAGCCAATTTTGGTTGTGCAATGGGTAATAAAGTGCGAGCACAGTTAGCAAGTGATGTGCTCCGCTACGAAGCAATAAATGGCTTGTACGACTTGCCATGACCTCAGCACTGCATTGTGGGGGAAAAAATTCTTGCAAGTGTCAGTGTGGCATTAGGCTTAGGATTTCTTCTTCTTTTGATTATTTCAAAGATTACCGTAGCGGTAAACAATATAAGCTTACACTTCTTGCTTTACGATACTTTATTCTTTTTTTCCATGATGTCTATATTTAGTTATTTGCCTGCTCATTTTACAATACATTTTGTAGGCATTGTCTGTTGGTGCTAGGTTATATTCCAGTAAGAAACCTATTGATACCGAATGGGCTGAAGGAGCAAAGAAGGAACTAAAAGGCAAGGATGTGGAAGAAACTTTAACTTGGAAAACTCATGAAGTAAGCCTACTTTTCATATATGTCTTCTTTAAGGCTAGGTAACATGTTAATTCTTTGGGAGTGTAAAAGTACAAAACTGATGTACAATCACTGCCAGTTTAATGGGCTGACAATCAACATCAACTCAAGGTCAATTAGACTTTATGTAGAAAACCATAACAAATGTCTAAGGTGTTAATGGGACAGTAGCCAGAAGACAGAATGGCTAAGTCTACTTGCTTTGTGCTACAATGCATGTGGTTTACAAAGCCAAACTTGATTAATAAAATACACCCTAATTATTTATCAATTATGCTTTATCAAAACAAGATTCCATTATTAACATACATCAAACAAATCATCAGAGTTAGACTTTGTTACAAAGAAGCTCATATTAAATTATTTTTTCAATATTTTATTTTGCTAGGGTATTGAAATCAAGCCAGTCTATACTCAAGATGACACGTCACACATGCCTAAAGAAATACCAGGGAAATACCCCTATACTAGAGGACCTTATTCTACCATGTATACACACAGACCCTGGACTATTAGACAGGTAACTACTTATTATATTGTTTTCAGTTTTGTTGTAACAATATTTATTGAATAAGAAAAATGAATTGTGTTATTTTCAGTAATATAATAATAGAGCTTAGTGTATAGAAAAGAAAGAGTATTTACAATATTTTACAAGGATATAAACTTAAAAAGCCTTAGTCTCTAATCTTATCACTGTAAAGTACTGTTGCACTAGAACTGGACAACCAATAACATCAGGTTTTCTATTGAGTAATGAATTGTGAACAAACTGGAAGTTGTATTTCTGTAAATTCTTAAAAGCGATAAAGTAAACTGATATCTAATTGAGATATAATTTATTTGATCTAGTATGATGGATTTAGTACTGTTGTAGTCATGTGATATTGCTATATCTCTGTAATAATGATATATATATATGTATATTTATTTGTTTAGTATGCAGGATTTAGTACAGTAGAAGAAAGTAACAAGTTTTATAGAGAAAATATAGCAGCTGGTCAACAAGGTCTTAGTGTAGCTTTTGATCTGGCTACACATCGTGGGTATGTATCAGTCATTCTTACAACTCTTCCTAGTGATTCTTAAATAGAAATTTTGATAAATTGAATTTGGCAATTACTAGCACAGGTATCTTATGAAATGTATTTATGCATCCTATTATTCTTCTCCTGATATGCTAATGAAGACAATCAATGCCATACAGTGTGCTGTGAGGGAAATTTAAGCAAGCTCATAAACTAAGTATCAATAAGTCTTGTTAAGTTTGTTTGTATTTATTACTCAAAGCTTCTATCATGTAAACTGCTATTTTGTCAGATGGTTAAAGGCTGAAATAGAATACTTTTAAAATCTAAATTTGCTTTAAATCTGATAGACTACTGGAGTTGGATTCCAATAATAATACATTCCAGCTATGATTCTGACAATCAAAGAGTATTAGGTGATGTAGGAATGGCTGGAGTAGCTATAGATTCAGTAGAAGATACTAACATATTGTTTGATGGTATACCACTTAATAAGATCTCTACATCAATGACAATGAATGGAGCTGTTCTACCCATCATGGCTATGTATATTGTCTCTGCTGAGGAACAGGTTGGAGTTTTATTTTAGAATGTGCATGCCCCAAAAAGATATGAGATGAAATTTTTCATCAGTCTGAGTTTTTACATGTCTCTTGCATGTTTCCTTCAAATTAACTTTAAGATATTTTGAGAAATTTGACCCTGGAGTGATCCCACTAGGTACTGGACTGATTGGGCTCTACTTGGTGAACAAGACTGGTAGACCAGCTTGATTGTCTTTCAATAACAAAGCTATGCTAGTCTTTAGTTCAGTTGTCCAAGACAGCTCAGTGTTGTCAGTACATTAAGCCCACACATCTGTTAGTAAATTTGATCAGATTTTCATCGCGAAAAGTGTTGCAAAAGAAAACCTTTAAGGTGGAATTAAATGTACAGTGTACGGTGTGGAATTGTCGATACAGTAGAAAATATAAGAAGTGAATCGTGTCCGTACCCTGTGTGTTCACTTCTTCTATTTTCATTTATACTGATTATTCCACACCCTACACCATACATTGTCTATTTGTGACTTGAATATATTATAATATATACAATAATGCAAAGTTTCAATGATCTAATCCTTAAAATTAAAAAAAATATGGACCTTAGGTTCCCCTTAATTATCAGAAACATGTTTGTATAACAGGGAGCCAAACAATCAGAACTAGCTGGAACCATACAGAATGACATCCTGAAAGAGTTTATGGTCAGAAATACCTACATCTTTCCACCAGAACCTTCCATGAAAATTATTGGGGATATTTTTTCATATACAGCCAAGGTAAGGTGGTGTCGAATATTACATCTTTCCTTATGTATAAGTATACAACTGTGTTCGCTTGTATTTAAAGCAAAATATTTACTGAAGTCTCTTTGGCCAAATATTATTAAATTAGTTATGAGTTTTTTCAACCCTGTATGGAGAGTCTATCAAAAATGTAATTTTGGGACAGTTAGTGCAACAAACGGGTAATGATTTCACAGGAAAAGACAATGTTATTGAATAAGCACACTTCTTTAATAGAATATTAAACACGTAACATTTCGTCATCAGATGAAATAACGATGGAATAAATAATTTGTGTTGAAATGTTATTTGTTTAATATTTTATTAAAGAAGTGTGTTTTATTCCATGATATTGCCTGGTATTTGTGATTTGTACTCCTCACTTCTAAATGTTGTTCAAATCCTGTATTTATCTTGTATTGTATTATATATTGCAGAATATGCCCAAGTTTAACTCTATATCAATATCTGGTTATCACATGCAGGAGGCGGGAGCAGACGCTGTGTTGGAACTAGCTTTTACCATAGCAGACGGTTTACAGTATATTAGAACAGGTAGTGTATCTTAAGATATTGGTTTAGCACAACAAATCTGGACTCACTCTTCCCTCGATGTGATATACAGATGGGATATCGAAATGTTTTAGACTAGACATAAAATGAAACTCTGTTTTTTGAGAATATTGCCATGACAAAATACAAACTTGGCATAAATAAAGTCTTAAAAATGCAAAGTTTTTGCAAAAGGAAAGATTCCTAGATTAATTCATTTTTTATGTAATTAGAATCACAGCATTATTGATCAACCAAAGTTTCTTAACAATTGTATATCTCTATCTGTCTTTTAAAGATAAATGATTAATGTTTTTAGGTTTAGAGAGTGGTTTAGATATTGATAAATTTGCTCCTAGATTGTCTTTCTTCTGGGGTATTGGTATGACTTTTTATATGGTGAGTTTGTTACTGCTTGCATCAAATTTGAATGACAATATGATTTACTTCTATTACAAAGAAATGTACCTTTTTGACCAAAGTTTTATTTCTGGTTACTTAAAGTTTTAAGTGTTTTTAAATTTGATCAATGTTCGCTTTAAAACAAAAATGACCAAATAACAGTATTATCTAATTTTTTACAATTTTAGGAAATCGCGAAGTTACGAGCAGCCAGAAAGTTATGGGCGGAGCTAGTGAAAGAGAAATTTAAACCAACCAATAAAAAGTCTCTATTATTACGGGCACATTGTCAAACATCAGGATGGTCTTTAACAGAACAGGTTTGTACAGTTGGATTGTTTGTTTGGTCCATATCAATTGGGTTTTATTCCAAATTTTCTGGTAATGGTTTGATGAGCACATAATATATTATTTTTAGAATTACTAATTTGAAATGATAAATCATAGAACAGGTTTATAATGTTAGATTATTTGGTTCTTACTAAAGACTCCTAATATGGAGTTTTATATTATCGCTATGTTTGATTAGATCTTTACAATTGGCTGGTTATGGTTCGGTCTTTATGACATTTTTGTTGTATGTTATTGTACCTGTATGTGTTTTTTTTTTCACTCATTTGGGCGCTGATGCCCCCTGACGAGCACATTATGCCTTATTTTTAGTATTACTTATTTGAAATCAAAAATCATTTTAAAGATTTCCAAGTGATTAGTCATTAAGAGAGTCCACATAGCTAATACTGAAATTTGATACTTCTTATTCTAGGATCCATATAATAACATAATAAGAACAGCCATTGAGGGAATGGCAGCAGTATTTGGTGGAACTCAGTCTCTCCATACTAATTCCTTTGACGAAGCTCTTGGCTTACCAACTAAATTCAGCGCCAGAATTGCCAGGAACACTCAGATTATTTTACAAGAGGAATCAGGTGTTGCTAAGGTATTTTTTTCAAGATTTCTATGCTCAATTTATTTGTCCGAAGTGTGTACTAAATGGATGCGGCCATCTTGTATGACTCTCAGTGAGTTCAGATCATTGGGTTTTGTTCCAGCATGATTCAGATATTACCTTGAATTGTCTGTTATGGGCAACATGGTGGAATTATCATTTAATTGTTTGATGGAATGACAAATTAAGGCCTTGTGTACGATTGTTTCTATTTGTTATCTAGGTAGCAGATCCATGGGGAGGTTCTCATATGATGGAATGTTTAACAGATGATATTTACCAAGCAGCCAAAACCCTGATAAATGAGGTAAGAGCTGTTGTATACTGCACAATATTATATAATGTAGTTGTGCTTTGAAATTTTTGAAGGTGTTCTTTTTCATGTTCATAACATGTAAAGATATAAATTTCTGTAAATTTTTTATTTGTATTCTGTTAATAGTGCTCAAAAACATACCATGAATGTTGTAGATTGAAGAAATGGGTGGAATGGCCAAGGCAGTGGCATCAGGAATGCCTAAACTAAGAATAGAGGAATGTGCTGCTAGAAGACAGGCTAGAATAGACAGTGGACAAGGTAAGGTATAGGAAATATACACAAACAATTTAATATCATCTATCATAATCTGAATTATCATGTTGGTAAATTAGATTATTGAAGATCCAACATTAAAACATTTTATCATTATTGTACTACCTAATCCTTGTCCTTAATGTCTTCTATAAGTTATATCTGTATACAGAGCAGTATGTGTATGATATATAAAGCTGTGAATTAACGAGATGTGGTGTACGATGTTGGACTATCGATACGGTAGAAAACAGTAGAAGCGAAACTGTGCCTGCAGAGTGTCCAAACTCATACCATGTGTATTCACTTCTTCTGTATTGATTTAAGCAATAAACTGTTACCCTATGGCGGTTATGGTCGTTGGCTGGAAAATTGAATAAATGCGCTTTAGACTACCGACATGATTGTTTACATTGGAGACCGTCTATTTGATACAATGACGTCAATGAATAACGACGTCATTGGTTAAAATTACTACGCCTAATGTTTTGGTGATGAGGCAATGGCGTTTATGGTGATATAAACGCCACACGAATTTGTATTAGTCCAATGGAAGAAATAATAGCAAATGTAAATATTATTCTGCATCATTCACCATACCTTGTATAATCGCGACTTTAGAATTTAATTAGTCTAGCATTAGTGTAATAACCCACATCAAATTAAGAAACAAAACATTTTAATCACATACAATCTATGTTTTTGATTATAGAGGTGATAGTAGGTGTCAATAAATACAGGTTAAAAGATCAAGAATCAGTAGATGTATTAGTAGTAGATAATACAGCAGTTAGAGAATCTCAGATAGCTAGATTAAAACAACTACGTGAAAACAGAGACAGTAATAAGGTTAGTTATATTTTTATTAATTTATAACCAGGCCCCTATAAGATGTTGGAAGTTACAGTGCCCTCTCACCAGTGTGATATTTGTATGTAATGAATACTAAATATATATTACAGGTAGAACAAGTGTTATCAGCTATCACTGAATGTTGTAAGACTGACAAAGGTAACCTATTAGAGTTAAGTATAGAAGCTGCAAGAGCAAGATGTACAGTAGGGGAAATAACTGATGCTATGGAAAAGGTAAGTGTAGAAACGACCAGAAACGAAAATTGATTATAATCAGGTTTCACTGAAATATTTGTAACAAATCCACAGAATTATTTTTTCTATTTGTTATTCTTTGAAATAGTAGAATAACAATGCGAACCACAAAAAAACTCAAAATTGCAGTTTGGCAATACATTGGTTGCTAATGAACAGTTTTTAGACATGACACACTACCTGTGTATTTTTTTGTAATGTATAAAATTGTCCATGTAAAGTTTTTGTTATGTGCTATAGGTATTTAACCGTCATACAGCCACAGGAAGATTGGTGAGTGGAGCCTATAAAACAGAGTTTGGTGATAAAGATGAAATAGCTAAAGTTTCTAAAAGAATTGAGGTACTTTCCACCGGTTGTTTCTATTATTTCTAATAAATGTCTTTCACATGGTTTCACATGGTGCCTTGATGCAGATCTAAATCTATTGTTAAATGTATAGTCATATCAAATAAAAATTAAAAGCAGTGCATGTCAATTCACTTTACACTTTGAAATGCATCAATAGAGGGAAAGATTTGCACAACTTGCCTTAATTTACTGACATGACTTAATTTGTTATCTATATGCACCCAAATTATGTGCATGTGATTTTGCACTTGACATAGCAAGGAAACTAGTCCAATACTCTCAGATGTCAAATTTCCACATTTTCAGAAATTTATTGAGCATGAAGGCAGACGTCCAAGAATATTGGTAGCTAAGGTTGGTCAAGATGGACACGATCGTGGAGGTAAAGTTATAGCTACTGGTTTTGCTGATGTTGGTTTTGATGTTGATATTGGACCACTATTTGCTGTGAGTATCTTTAGAGCTTTGTTGTTTCAATATTGATATACTTTCATCTTGCCATAATCGATCAAAGCCATATTTCTATTTTTTATATGTATATTCATCTTGTCAAATAAGTATGATGGTCTACTATATGATGGTCCCAATATTCTGACCACAGAAAACTACCATTGTATGAAGCACAGTTCTCCACAGTTAGGTATTTTTTTAGGCTAAATTACAGCTAAGAAATAGATGAAATAGCATTCCTCTGTTCTTTTAATTACTGTAAGTGAAGCAAAATAATTTGAGTTTTATTGAGCATTACTGGTTTGAAGAATATTTTGTGATCCATTAAATTCAATACTTGTTAATGATGATAGAACACAAGAAACATGAATTGTCACAATGTCACTAAATATAAATTGTGGATTGTGTCTGTTTTTCCAGACACCTAAAGAAGCAGCCCAGCAGGCTGTAGATGCTGATGTTCATGTTGTTGGAGTGAGTTCTCTAGCTGCTGGACATAAATCACTGATTCCACAACTTGTACAGGAATTAAAGAACATGGGCAGATCGTAAGTTGTCTCTTCGAAACTTTAATTTTAATCTTTATTTAACTCCTTGGCTTGTATTCTTCTGTAGTCATTTTCCCATTGTCAGTGACACATTAAGGACCCCCCGGTAATAAGAAACCAGTTTCTCACTTACAATGATGTGCTTTAAAGATTTCTTGGTAATTTAGAGTATTTGTATGACACTGAATTAGCACATTAAGGTGCAGGAAAGAAGGATGTAAATTTCCTTTTCTTTAGCCATTTTGAAGTTGATAACTCTAGTCCTTTAAAACAATACAAATAGAAAGCCGTAAGACTAGAAGCTCTACCTATTAGCTCAAAATTAGGAAATAGGCCTAAAGCCCCATACCATTAGCCTCAGTAAGGTGCTGAACAGTAGGGTGTAAACTCAGTTACTTTGTATTTCTATTGTAGAGATATTCTAGTTGTAGCTGGAGGAGTTATCCCACCACAGGATTACGACTTCCTGTATAAAGCAGGCTGTTCAGCTATATTTGGTCCAGGTACTGTAACTCTTATCAAATCTGTATAATTCGGGTATGGTGGTTAGACAATTCAGCATATTAGTAGACGATCCAAGATATTTATACCCAATCAAGGTTATTTTCATACATAATTGATGCAAAAGTCTATGAATTGATTTGGCAATGTCGCACAGAATTCTGTTTACTGGATCAAGGAAGTTATTTTAATCATTCATACAGAGACTCAGCAAGTTGTTTGCTCGCTCATCTCTGGCATAGGCATAGGCATAGATTTTTCAACTTGGTTATCACTGCAGTCCTCGGAAATTGCCTTTTGTCATTCAGATGTGACAATAAACAGAGACTGCATATTCTACATGCTCCCTTTACAGTTGGAAATTTTGAAAAAGCTTGCTCCTACAGCTGTACCGCTTAATATCACTCATTGTCCCTGCTTCGCATTCCAGTGAACTGAGAAAACTCATTCTTATTTCTAGGTACAAGAATTCCAGATGCAGCATTACATGTGATAGATATATTAGAATCTAATAATAAATCACCTAAATCACAATCAAGTTGAACAGACAGTCAGACAGTGAGTGATTCAGATAACTTACAAAGGTTTAACTTTATAATAGTGTTTCAACTGGCAATCAACATCAGACCTATTTATACAGTGATAAAGAAAAGCTTAAATAATTTCATAGAAGCTTCTAGGACACCTGTTGATATTCTGCCACTGGATTAGTCATCCTTGTAGGAGTGGATTCAAGAGAACTTGACCAAAAATCTTTATACATAAAAGTGTTTCAACTGGCAATCAACATTTTATACATCTAGATGTTGTGGTATTATACTCTGTTTAATAAGCAACTAAGTTGGAACAAGGTTCTACCATAGTTATCTCTAGTGTAATGGATTGTATGTAAGTACTCTATAGTTAAGAGAGGAAATGTTCAAAACATTCTAAGAGAGGAACCAAAGAGTAAATGAGATTGATGTGCTTTTCTTAATCAACCCATCTTCACAATATCAAGTTAATGTAAAATTCTTCTATTTGATTGGATTGGCAAGCGAATACAGCCAATCAGAGCCCTCGATAAAATGGAAAGTCTGTTAACAAGAGCCATCAACATTTTTGTAAACAATAAAGCCATAAAGTTTACATTATTTTAATTTCTGTCTAGGGCTCTGATTGAATACAACCAATCAAATTACTGTATTCCAGTGATACAAGAAAAGTGACGTAATTTGTAATAGCTTGACATTGTCTAGAATGTTTAATTGTATTTTAAATCACGATGTTTAATCTGTAAATGATTTTAACTCTGTATATGTTAACTAGTGAGTTTGTCTCCCTGTAAATTACCTATGGATGTAATATTACAAACTTTATAGACATCTGTGAATATCAAAGATAAATAATCTTATAAGTGCTATTGATAAATCTTGTGGAAATATTCTTCAAAAGATGACTTGAATGTAATAAAATATTTATTTTATTATTATTTTTATCGAGTTACAATGAGATAGAAATACAGATACTGAAAGAAAAGTAACAAGATCTAACTGGCATTACTTCATTTTCATTTGAGAAGCCATAAATCAAGTTGATTTATCCATTGGCTGAAAAAAACTTGACTGTAATACAAAGATATCTATCAGCTCCTACCAGTGACTTTTGTGATATTCACTACTTTCTAGTACATAATTAAAGCACATAATGTCACTGGATTAAATACTGTAACCCACTGGCAGTATCCCCTCTCTATTACATGTATCTGATATTACTTGATACCACTAGATTGAACACTCTAACCAGGTTAGCTACAACCCTTTCCCATTAATCAATAGAATCCTGGTAGTGTCTCCCTACTATATCACTGGTTCTAAAATTCAATCTTATCATTATCCTTAGACACTTGTATCTGATATATGATATCACTAGATTAAACACTCTAACTGCTAGAACTACAACCCTCTTCCATAAATCTGGTAGTGTCTCTAAAATTCTTGTCTCTCCTTGACACTTGAAACTGATATCACAAGATGTCACTAGATTGAACACTCTAGTCAGGTGAGCTACAACCCTCTCCCATTAATCAATAGAATCTTGGTAGTGTCTCCCTACTGGTTCTTAAATTCAGTCGTGTCTTTCACCTTGACAATTATAACTAGACCTAGCTCAATGACTTACAGGTCTACTTGTAACTAGTGCTGGGTATCATCAATCATGTCACTATACAATATGTATCACTATACAATATGTATCACTATACAATATGTATCACAATACGATATGGGGTAAGGGGATACAAATTAACATTTTATCTTCAAAGTTCCAATATATTTTAATGTAGTTGATAGAGTGGTTAACGTCTTATAAATAGTTTCCATCAATTTCAGTCAAGTCAGTGACTCAGTGAAAACAATTATGATTCCATTCACAAAAATCCTCACTTTTTCTATGGAATGAGAGGTATCATCAAGTATTGATACACAACCTTGAGATACGATACATGGTCGTATCACGATACCTTGATATATCATGCCAGCACTACTTGTTTAAACACTCTAACCAAGAGAGCTACAACCCTCTTCTATTCTAGTTCATCCTTGTACTGCCTCCTCACTATCACAGTTGTTCTCTGAATCAGAGTCATTATTCTTATCCTTGGCACTAACTGGCTTCAGTAATGATCCTTGTGTTATTTCTAATATCTCATATATATCTAATGCCATGCCTGAAAGATAATGTTTTAAAATTATAAAGAATGTTATTAATATTATGAAGATATATCGTATAATTGTGTATATAACACTCTCATAATTGCTCAAATCTGGTTGAACTATGCTCACCTATCAAGCTAAAAGGGCTTGATTTCACAAACAGTTATGCATGCTGTGGGATCATGAACAGTCTTTGTCCCAGCAAGATTATCATATTGTGGACAGGATCAAACCAGTTTGATATTGTCACTGATTGTTTTATCGCCTTCAATACAGTAGCATCATACAATCAGATTCATTTTCCTTTCACTTGAATGATCATTGTCTTCTTGTGTGCTGTTAAAAAGACTCTCATCAGCGACCAAGATTGTTTGTGTGCCTGCACCAGTTGTGGAAATTGTTTACACCAGTGATATCAGTAACTGTTTAATATCTTCTTGACAATAGATGTTTCACATTGAATATCCTTAAATCCCCTTTCAAGACTAGAATACAAACATTTATAAAGTAAAATATATGACCTGGAGGTATATTATAGCCCTTGGATAAACCATGTATATTGGATGGAGTAACACAATCCATAGTAACTTCTTTACGTAAACATTGATCTATATCTACTGCACTAAAAAACGCTACAGACTGTAAATAAAACAAACCGGTAATATTATAACTAAAGAATCAACAAAATTATTTGCTATATCACTTTATTTATTATGATCATAATCATATTGAAGGAAGGGGTGTATCAGAATCAATAAGAGTGTTAAAATCTTTCGTTAATTGCTTGGTTGGGTGAAATAAAAAAGTCATCTTTCCTTATTTGTCCAGTTCGCATGTGAATGTCTGGTGAAATAAAAAAAAGTCATCTTTTTCCAATTAGCCTAGCTCTTAAATGAGTGTAGACATTCCAGGAAATATCCATGCCAAGAAAATTGGCCAAGGAAAAAAACAGGTTGTTTCTATCTTTATTCCAATCGACCCAACTGGTACAGATAATGCTGAAATGATCAACGTCAAGAGGTTTGGCCAGGACAAGCTGGTACACAGGATCATCATGGACCAAAGATGCTCTCCTGGTAGATATTCCTTGTTTGTTTCTTGCTAATAGTGAATAATTTACCTGTGGAAGATCATTCATGTCTAGTTTATAGGCAAACATAGACCGAGTTAGTAGATTGGTGATCTGTAGAGCCAGAGCGGCTCGGTACTTATCTTCATTACATACCATGTATCGTACCTCATCGTGAAGACTAATAGAGAATCTACCATTAATATTATACTTATCAAACAACCATCTCATACACACCAACATTAGATGTAGGTAATCTACAGCTGAACTCTGTACCACCCAGTTTACTCTACTCGTCATAAACTATCAAATACAAATACAAACTATCAATATAAACTATCAAATACAAACTATCAATATAAACTATCAAATACAAACTATCAATTTAAATTATCAAATACAAATACAAACTATCAATATAAACTATCAAATACAAATACAAACTATCAATATAAACTATCAAAGACAAATACAAACTATCACTATATACAAATACAAACTATCAATATCAAAAAATACAATATAAACTATAAAATACAAATACAATCACTATATACGATATAAAGTATGAAATACAATATAAACTGTCAAATACAAACTATCACTATATACAATATAAACTATCAAATAACATATAAACTATCAGATACAATATAAACTATCAAATATCAATAGAAACTATCAGATACAATATAAACTATCAAATATCAATATAAACTATCAAATATCAATATAAACTATCAAATACAATATATATAAACTATCAAATACAATACAAACTATCAGATACAAATATAATACAAACTATCAAATACAAATATAATACAAACTATCAAATACAAAATATCAATACAAACACTATCAAATACAATACAAACTATCAAAGAGAATATATACTACAAATATATAAAATAACTATGGAATGAATGGAAAATGAAAAAAAGAAAACTGACTTACGTCTTCAAGAACGTTGTGTGGTTCTAAAGTTTTACTGATTCTACAGCCGAGGACTGGAGTTTTTGGTTCATGTAATCTTGCTATCATCTCTAGAGCATTGAACATATCACTTTCACTGAAATAATCAAATCACATGATTAATTGTAATTCCCTGTGGAAAATGAATTGGTATTGTCTGACTAAATTGCTTACTAATTTTTATGAATATTTTACTTAATAATTTTACTCACCTTCCACCAAACCATTTTCTATACTGACTGAAATTTACAAAATATTACAAAATTAAATTAATCTTAGCTCATTTCTATATCTAAACCTTCTGCAAAATATTTCCCAATATTCCTTGTGTTTGTTGATGTTAAGTTGAATACAATTTACTATTTAAATTATTGCATTTAACCCTTGAATTCAAGTGACCTGCATACAGGCCACATAAATCTGCAGTATTTACCCTAGTGACCAGTAAAGTGAATGTCACATAACATTAACGTATACGCTTTCAGTTATATTGCTTGGAGTATATGACCTTTTATCTCATTTACACTCTGTGTTTAAAGGGTTAAGGGTTTGGAAAAGAGAAAAATTGCAGAAGAAATTATACTTTTACTTACTTTCGTTTACCCTTAGTACTAATGAACATTTTCATGGCTTTCTTTCTCGCTTCTTCTGGTGTTAATTTAGGATTAAACTGCATCAATAATTTCTCCGCGAATTTCTGACCTGCTCCGTATATACGACCATAATTCAATACCTTAAAATAATACACACCATTGATATAGATCATTTATAGATCATTTCTATTACTCAAACTGTTTCTGATATAGTGTAAGTAACAGGAAATTACATTAATTAGAGACTGTAGAGAAATTTGTCAGGTACTAGGTTTATTTTATAAATTATAGAACTGGAAACTTGTTTCAGTGAACACCTCAATCACAAGGTATTAAACCATGAATAGACGGGTTATGGTGTTCGGTGTGGTGTATGGTGTGGAACAATCGATACAAACCAAAATAGAAGAAAGAACACAGGAGGTAAGGTACTGATGCAATTTGTTTCTAGTATTTTCTACTGTATCTATAATCTCGTACTGTACACTATTAGCACCTTTATTATTAACTTAACCTATACCCTTGAAACTTAAGTTTTGCAAACAATTTTTATCTATAAATTCCAGTGTAAAGAGTATTAAAACTAACCTTAGCATGGTCTCGACTAATACTGGCTGTTTCTGCTGTTTTACTGTGTAGATCTGTTTTATCTTGTTTCTTACCTTGTAGAGTCATCCAACCAAACGCTGTACAACCTATAGTCATAATAATATAGTAATACATAGATATAACAAAATTTACACTTCTACTATTACTCCCTTCTATAAACCAGTTACATGTATATTTTTTATATATATCGTGTATATTGTGGATCATGCTTCAAACATACATTAATAAGTTGTCATGTGATCAATTGCGTTTACATGCCAAAAATGCTCTTGAGCCCAACGTTTATTTCAAAGTTATTAATTAACCCTTTTAAAAGAAGGAAAGAAAAAACTATATTTTACAAGGATAACAATTTAGGTTCACAATTAAGGATCCTTTCTACCAGCTTGTTCCTTGGCCAAAACCTCTTGGCATTGATCTTTCCCAGGATTATCCGTACCCATTTACAGCTGGGTCGACTGGAATAATGAGTAAGATGACTTATTAGTAGTAAATAGCATATTTCACAATTTTTTGCATACTGCCCTTTAAACGAATATAGATTCTTACCATGAACCTTTTTGAAGTATGCATCACCCAGAATTGATGCAATCCATAGTTCCTGAGAGTCTACATCAGCTCCGACAAAACAATAGCCTGGTGGAGCCTGGATCATAGCTTTCAATTCACTACCTATTCTATCTTCCTAGTAAAAAGAAAACACAAATCACATACTTCAGGTTCTTCCACAAATGTTTTTACACAAAAAAGGGGTTGCCTAGCAAGATATATGCCAACTTCCCAGATAAATCTTCAGTATATCAAGGGGGGTCGCCAATTTGTTTTTTAACTTGTACCAAAGATAGCTTGCCAGGCAAGGTAACATACGCCCACTGGCAGCTGTCAGAAATGATTAAACAGTCTTTAGTGACTACAGGGTTGCACAATATAGCTAATAGAGAAAAACGTCAAGTCAGACATGATATTTCGGTGAAATATTATCCGATCATCGCGAAAATCAATAGGGATCATCTTCATAATGACATTGACATACAAAATAAAAATCAAAAGAATCTGTAAACAATTGTAGCCTGTAGAGTGAGCACGAGTTGCACAATATAGCTAATAGAGTAAAATGTCAGGTCAGACACGATATTTCGGTGAAAAATTATCCGATCATCATGAAAATCGATAGATCATCATGAAAATCAATAGGGATCATCTTCATAACGACATAGACATACAAAATAAAAATCAAAAGAATCTGTAAAAAATTGTAGCCTGTAGAGTGAGCACGAGTTGCACAATATAGCTAATAGAGAAAAACGTCAAGTCAGACACGATATTTCGGTGAAAAATTATCCAATCATCACGAAAATCAATAGGGATCATCTTCATAATGACATTGACACACAAAATAAAAATCAAAAGAATCTGTAAAAAATTGTAGCCTGTAGAGTGAGCACGAGTTGCACAATATAGCTAATAGAGAAAAACGTCAAGTCAGACACGATATTTCGGTGAAAAATTATCCGATCATCACGAAAATCAATAGGGATCATCTACATAATGACATTGACACACAAAATAAAAATCAAAAGAATCTGTAAAAAATTGTAGCCTGTAGAGTGAGCACGAGTTGCACAATATAGCTAATAGAGAAAAACGTCAAGTCAGACACGATATTTCGGTGAAAAATTATCCGATCATCACGAAAATCAATAGGGATCATCTACATAATGACATTGACATACAAAATAAAAATCAAAAGAATCCATAAAGAACTGTAGCCTGTAGAGTGAGCACGAGCCTAATGTGAACGGACGGACGGACGGACCGACGGGGTGATTACAATATACGGCCATCATACGTGTGGGCGTATAAAAATCTAATTTGTCCAATTTTGACATTAACTGTCACCTCTATCACGTTCACATGCCAACAAATTTATGACACATTTCTATTAAAACTCAACTTAAAAACAATTTATGACGAAATCATCAATTTTGAACTTGACCAAGATCTCATCATCATAAATAATACACAAAAACATATATTCTTATTAGCCTCTTCTGATGTCCTCACCAATGGGTCCATCCTACCACCTCTACATTATGTTTAGAAGGCTTTGATGCTTTCAGTGATTCCCAACCAAAAAGTGTCATCATGAAAAAAGTAAACTTACATAAGCATTACTAGCAGTGAGCCAGGTTCGTTCTACAGCTCTCCTGGTTACTGTACCAGCTGTAACAATACGAGGTATTATCCCTCCATATTGACTGTCTGGATCATAATCTTCTTCCCTAGAAAACATATAGAGATTGTCATGAAGTAGAGATTCATTTACAGTATAATTGCGAATATAATGCGCACCCTTAATGACCCTCAATAAAACTCTAGCTCCATATTGACTATCTGGGTCAAATCTTCCTCCCTAGAAAACATATAGAGATTGCCATGAAATAGAGATTCATATACAATATAATTGCAAACATAATGCGCACCACTAATCACCCTCATATGAATCTGGAAAAATCTCTGCCACTGTAAATAATGCACACACCACTCTCTTTTCTGTATTTATGAAATTACTGATGGAAGCAATGAACTTCAACAAGATCAGAAATAGAATGATGTGCTTAAATTTTTCAATAAAGTCTGCAAAACATTGACACTTGTATTATTCTAACTAATAACATAATAAGTTTCAGTAAAAACTTTCCATAGAGGCTAAATTTCCAAAGAGCTGAACTCTAGAACAGTATTATATATCTGGTAATCTTACTTAGTAACTGTTTTTGGTAATTCTGATTTTTTCAACCAAACTGACATTTGTTTTCTGTAAAAAAAAATATAAGGTTCCTTCAAATTATTAAAATCTTTATCAGTTTATAGTTACATGTGTTATCATGAGGAGAAACTAACAAAAACCAATAAAGTTCACACTATTTATACCAAATATATACATTATTATCAGGGTTCAATTTAAGCAATATTGCATCCCATAGCCAAAAGCAAAATTTATCACAGGATTTGCTAATCAATTTAAATTGTATATTTTACGTGAAAATTTCCTGCCAAATCTAGAAATATACAGAACTTCTTCGTGGTCTTCATATAAGGAACTAAATTTATTATGAAGTCTACAACGGGAAAGCAATTAACTATGGCTCAAAATTTGCAGAAACAATTCATGGAAAATAATAACTGACCAGACATTTACTCGTTTACAAATATACAAAGAGGATTTGAAAAGAAAAACTTCAGAAATTTCTGCTGCGGTCCACAAATCCCACAATACCCTGGAACAGAGCAGAAATAAAATGAAAAAGAAATAACTTACTCAATTCTTTCCTGGTTATTTTTCCAATAAGAACATATTTTACCAAGATAGAGTATTCTCTGAGCCTGATCACCAGTAGCAGCCCGTAATGTTCCATCTTCAATTCTATTCATATAATCTTTAGCGAGAGGATTCCCTACTTTATTCTGAGCACCATTCTATATACAAATAGATACTTTGATTAAATCAACTTCCTTTTTCATTATCTTATATCCAGGGTTCAATTTACGCGGTATCCCATCACAGGTTACGAGTCAGGACGACCCCATGTGCCATTTAATATTTCTTATGATTTGCCAAAATAAAAATTTATTACGATGATCTGCAAATCGAATAAAATTGATTCAAATTTCGTGAAAATTGTCTGCCCAATCCAGATATATACAGAAATATAAATATAAAATCTTGGCAGTCTATTAAATCTTACAGAACTAACGTTGTTGGCAAGATCAATCTGAAATCTACAACTGGAACATATTGATTGATACTGTATTTTTATGAATTGCGCAACAAAATTTGAAAGTTGGTGTGATAAAATAAAGTTTTCAAACAGTAACTGATCATGATATCCTATGCTACTATTGGCAGTATATCTTCTATCAAATTGCTCTTAATGTATAAATAGCTGCCATATTAAATCAACGTTGTTTATCCCAAGGCGGGAGAGTGTTCCGAATGCACACGTAAACAATCAGGGTTCTTCACAACGTATTGGTCCTATAAAGTACACACGTCTATCACATATGCGTACGTGACACTTGACAGGTTTCCTAATAGGAAGGGACATAACTCTAGTTATGGAATGGCACGGTTTTATCGGGAACGGGAATGTGCTGATAAACGAGGCTCCGCTGTAGATCCGAACTGTTTTATTGTACCTTATTCACCAAAACATTATACCGTACCTTGTGGGGTATTCTATAAAATAAACAGCCAGGTATACCTATATCAAATGGTCCATTTCCTTTATGTTGTTTTAACAGATTGGAAAACACAAACTGAAACAAAATGGAGACCAATACCGTATAATTGTAAATCTATTGCACACCCCTTCTTATTCTCCAGTGAATCTGGAAAAATCTGACAGACATTTTTCAACAATATCTGATTAAAATACAGCTTAGATCTCTGGAGAAAATTGCCTTGTGACATTTAGAAAGTTTTTATTATTATCATTATTAGAAAGTTTACTCACATCTGGAATGGGTTGTTCCCCTTTCATAGCTCTCCAATGAACAGACTTCTCTTCTGGTTCCATGGAATCCACATCAACATCATTTAATATTTCTTTGACATTAGCTTTCGAATTTCTCCGTTTATCTAAACTCTTAGACTTTCTGACAAATTCTTTCAGATTTCTGTAAAGTAAAATTTTGTAATTTCAGCACTTTCAAAAATCTTTTTGGTTAAATGACACAGTTGACCTCTCTTTCGCCAAGTATCATGTCAATATCAGTGTATTATATAGACCAGCTCTCAAGATTAAATTTCACACATAGTTGCAAAAAAGCCATACAAAAAAGTGAAAAAAGCTCATCAAATTCTTACAATACATGTTTGATGTTGTCAAAAAATATATATGTTGTAATGAACATGAGTAACCGGAAGAGGACAAATAAAATGAATGGAGTTCTACTTTTCTGGCGGACAAGATACTGGGTATTAAGCTTCACATCGTAGCTTGGCTGCTGCCATGTTAACATGATCATCTTATTCATCTATACGTTGTGTTGTAATGTTACCCCAGGGTTTTATGTATTGTCATGTATGTTCACTTCAGACATCAAATCCTCATCAGTACAGTATAAATTGTATGGACAAGGGAACTAACTAAACAGGGACAAGTAGTGAACAACGAAATATTCTACATTACACTCTAATTAAATATGGTTAAAACAATGTGACTCATTCATGGCAGCATTAAACAAAATAATATGTTATTTATCTCAATTTCTAAAGAAAAATGTCTGACTCCAAACTTGCATATATCTAAATCATGTGATATAATTTCATGTCTTAAAACAATATCAATATTTAGTTCATCTTACTTCAGTGGAAAATAGACTTCATCAATGGGCTCGGTGCTCATCTTTTTCAGTTCTTTCTCTAATTCTGATTCTTCATGCCCTGGTACCAGGTACCCCCAGCCATGGTCGACATGAAAGTGAAGTGGGTACCCATCCCATGTTAACCTCAGTAATTTAGGGACAACCCTCATCTGAGTGGAGATCAATGAAGGGCCAGGCTGCCAGTCTTCATCTTTGGGTTTCGGACACAAATCTTTGTACCAGCTGAAACATAATTGAGTAGAGTGGTAAATCAGAATAAGCCAGAGCCCACCATTCTCAACCGAGCTATGTCATAGGTAAGTGTTCAATCAATAGCAGTCAGTGCCCCACCCTTCTCCACCTATCTAGATCAAATTGAAAAGCTTGTCACAGAAAGAAGGTGGGATATTATTAATATAGAATTGGGTCACTGAAAAAAGAAAATTGAACTCAGTAAACAATATTAATAATAGCCTATTGGAGTGTAATTAATACCCAATAATTCTTTAAAGAAACAGGTACATTTTTTACAATTATATATCAATCAGTAATAGTGTTCACAGCTCACCGTTGAAATTTGAGACTAGTAATCTTTTCTTGAGACACTGTCATATATAGAAAAGACATCTGTAGAAATAGGAAAAGAAATTCCTAGTTTGAGATATTTTCGAAAGGAATTATATGATTTTACTACATTTCTAGTAAACAAAGTTAGCTTCATCCACCCTATTCAAGTTATCAGTCTGATATTTCTTGATAAAAAGTTAAAGAAGACTCACACTGGGTAGCCTGCCATGTAGACAGGTCTTTTGGGTATTCTACATTTGGATGAAATAACTTTATTGATGAGGGTTTTCCTTTCAACTTCTTCTTTATCCTAGCAACAGAGCAATAAATGTTTAGTTATATATAGTTAGAGATTAGGGTGGTTGAAAGGTAACAAGTTACTATCCAACAGAAGGCACTGGCACAGGGTTAAAGCAATGTTCACCAATGTTAAGGTTAATATGTTAAAATGGAAATTTGTACTAGTTATAGAGAATGTTGGGACACTGTCTATATTATGTAAGCTGGTAGGACCTTACTCTCAGTAAAACCATGAAGCTAGAAATATTTATAGTTATTTGTGCTTGTTAGCTTACAGAACCTTAGTTTTCTTTCCACCCAAGCAGCTGGGATCTGTCATCAGAATCATAGGGAAACAAACAGTAATAAGTTTATGCTAACATCTAAAAGGGGATGATAATGTGTCGAAATGTGAAATGAATTAGAATTAAAGACATCTATCATACAGTTATATACTTATATAATGTAGTTATATCAACTTTCAAGGATGTCCAGCTGAAATAAACAGATGCAGAGTGGCATCAGGTGAGCCAAAAGGTAATAATGCCCTGCCTCACCATCAACACCCAGCACTTTAATCATGACTTACATCAGTTTCCAGAATTTCCAACAGATCTTCTTTAGGCACATCATTCTCGTTCCCTGATTTATTTAATTTATAATCTGACACTGACCAGTCGAGATCCCACAACCATGGGTCATTTTTATACCTACAACAGTATATCAATCAAATTATAACTTCATCAGTAATTACTTTTTATATAATAAGATTAGGGAGCAGGCTTTTTGTCTATAGTACACTCTTCTAGTACCCTTCATCAGCAATATCATCTTCATAATGTCAAGCTATTATGAACTTTGTCTTATACCTTGACTGCAATAGCCATCATCACAATGTCAAGCTATTATGAACTTTGTCTTATACCTTGACTGCAATAGCCATCATCACAATGTCAAGCAATAACAAACTTTGTCTTTTACCTTGACTGCAATAACTACTTTTCTTTCGCAACGCAGAGAATTGATTGGATTGTGCGCCTGCATATATAGCCAATCAGAATCCTTGACAGAAAGAATGTAAACCTCTCTTAAGGCCTCTGATTGGCTGTATCCATTTGCATATAATCCACTGGCATCTATAAACTTCTTTGACACAAGAAAGGTGGCTATTGAGGTCAAGGTATAAGAAGAAGTTCGTAAAAGCTTGGTATTGTGAAGATGCAGTAATACATGTATTAACATAAGGCCTATAAAAAGGAAGAAACAATCAATTTTTTTACAACAACAACTGGGTTTATGAGGATCCACAAGCTGAGATTAGATCCACATAACTTCATGGAGATCTTCATGTTAAGAGACAGAAACCAAACAGTAGATTGAAAGTAGGTGAAAACAATTAATATCAGCTGGTAAAACAAACAAATAGATGACTAAATTTCTTTAAGGCTTGATATGCAACACTAACCTTTCTCCTTCTAACATCTCACAAGTCTCGTTAGCTAATTCCATCAACATTTTCTTTAACTCTGTTTGTATTTCATCATACATGGCATTAGAGAGAGTAATATATCTTTCCCAGTTAGCATTGATTGGTAGATACGCTGTTCCCATCTCTATCATACCAGCTAGAGTTACTGGGTGCGGAAATCTGCAATAACCATACCAAATTATCATATCAACATACAATAACAAATAATTTTCATTGTTACAATACTATCAATTGTAGAGTGACAATTCAGTAAGGACTCAGATTGAGTAGATCAGTTGTTTCTCAAAACAAGAAACTGAGTAACAACAATATTTGTTTCAATATATCACAACATACAATAGGTTACCAGTCATCAACAAATAGAAAGCTGACTAGATTTTTGTTTCTAAATCCAAAAATTAAATAAAAAAAAAAGAAACATAATTATTAAATACCTTTCTAGAAATTCTGGCCATAATTTAGAGAAAACAGAATGAGTGGCAGAAACATCATGAGCACAATAATTCAATAAATCCTGAAATAATCACAGACATTCATTGATTAGGGGTTGATTGGTAATAAAAATAATAATAATAATACACGAGACAGTGAATCAGAGGACCCTGATGTAACACAATGTGGAAGTGCAAATGCAAAAAATGTAATGAAATAGTCTTAGGTCTATATTTTAAACTTCTGATTAAGATGGATGACTGGGGACCGATTTTGAAATTCAGACCAAATCCTCATGTTAGCAAACAACCATCTTAATTCCTATATACATAATATTAAATGCTTTATCATATTTTAACAATTTCCTTTGATCATTTCATTAGATAAACAAGTAGACTGAGCTCGACCATGATATAACTAATACTATATATATTTCATTTCATAGTTCTAGTATGTTAACTCTCTAGATAGGGAATGATTCAGGTTCTCCTATTGGACTCATTGTCTAAAACTGTTCTATGATTTTGATATGTAATATAAATATCATACCTGAAAGTCATCTCTGACATCAGACATTGTGCCAACAACGAATGTGTTTCTCTTTTCTTTTTCTAGAGGTTTACTGTCTTTACAGTGGAACTGATATACAGCATTTAAACTATTCATAGTTCCTACTGACATCCAATCTGTAGACTGTAACAAGATATATATAATCATTTTATTATAGATAAACATGAAGCTATAGTAGGAGGACATCCACAAACGAGGAATAATTTTAGAACAGCTTTTATGAACCAATATCAAGAAAGGTACACAATAGCCTTCTAATATCAAATACAAGAAGATCAAAAAAGATAAAAAGTTAACAGACTTAGTGAGAGTAAGTGTTGATTGACTTAGTAATATTCAGTGTATTTAGTAAGTTACTTACATGTTCCACATATCTTTGACGTAACTTTTTTTCGAATTCCAGCACCTCTTTTCTATGACTGTCTTTACCAGCATTAAATAATATACGTTGAAAGGATGTTAAACCACAGATTGCTATGTGTAGTGACATGGTGTCCAAAAAACAGGTCTTCTTATTCTGTAACAAATGATATAATTTTACCATCTTATTTTGATACTAAGACTTCAATATGGATTTAAGTAGGGCCTATTTCTTTACTTTTCAATGTTTGGGACTACAGACATGATTGTTTACATTGGAGACCGTCTATTTGATACAATGACACAATGAATAACGTCATTGGTTAAAATTACTACGCTTTTGTTTTTGTGATGAGGCAATGTCGTTTATGGTGATATAAACTTCACATAAATTTTTAGTAGTCCAATGGAAGAAATAATAGCTAATGTAAATATGATTAGTACAATTAAGTCTGAGAGTTTATACTTGGGCTTGTGATTCTCAATAGATAGAAAGACTAAACCTCTTGGTAACAGTTTATTTCTTATATTTACGTTTTCAAGACATGCCAATTTAATACAAAGAATTTAGCATGAGTTAAGGTGGGCCTATTTTTACGTTTCAACTCGTGCAATATCCAACATGATTGTTTACATTGGAAACCGTCTTTTTGAAACAATGATTTTACCAGGATTTTCCCTATTCATTTTCAACTAGGATGAAAAAAACAGATGACTAATTCAAACTGAGTAGACTGTCAGATGCCAACCAAGATTAGAACCAATAACCACCATTTGTTTGAGGTAAAATGACATTATATTAAAGATGGGTTCCCTTATTTTCATTAATTTATAAAAATGAAATTGCCAGTACCTTACCAGAGGTGTTCTAATGATTTAGAAAAATACCAGTCTCACATGTCCATAATTGATCCTTAATTAGCTAAATTAGGAGAAAATTACCAGCAGAATTCCAATGAGTGGCCGATCAAGAAAGGTCAAAAAGTCTTTATTTGTTTTTCCAGACTGTACATACATGATTGGTTAAAACTCTTAATTATATGCAATAAGAACATTCTAATTCATTAGAAACACCATCAAATAGTTTGCTTAATTTGATACTAAAAAATAAGGAAGCCCACCATTAAGTTTCAACTACTGACTGTGCTACAGAACCAAAGTATATACTATATATATACAACACACTTAGACCCACATAAAAAGACCTAATTAAGACAACAAATGTACCTGTATAAGATATTGCTCCTTGATAAACGATCTATCAAAGCCTACATTGTGACCAATGATAATCTTTTTAGATTTATTATTGATACTGACAGAGCCTTTCTTAGTTTCTAGTGGAATCAAATCAGTCAGTGTTAGTTCAGTGGACCATCTGAATTTCTTCTCTATGAGATATTCACTACACCAGGAATACCTGCAACAACATAAATAGTCAATTAGTAAGACTTAATGAGAGTTAGATACACGCTTGTTAAATTTGAGAAAAATTCAGTTAAGTATGAAAAAAGGTTTTTAGACCCAGGGCCTGGATTTCAAGTTCCCTCTCGTCATTATAAACAAAATAATGATGAATAAGTAAAATAATATTGGCTATTGATGTGCCTCAGAGAGTTAGAGTTACTAGTTAAGCTGGAGGTCTATGTTTCAATCTCAGACCAGATACATTTGAATGTGATATCTTCAAATTCTCAACCACGTTCCTGTCTTGTCAGTGATTCATGTTATAAGGCCCGACAGGTTCAAACATTCTAGTTATATGAATGGTAGAAATATACCACACTTGTATATACCATACAAGCTATGCATGTTACAGAACTTTCCTAGCACAATGTCCTTCATGCTACACTGCATGGCATTGTCATCTTCATTATTCTAATCAACAGCAGAAAAATAATCAACAGAACTCAATTTGACTTCCTTTCATATTATATATATAGACTTTTCAATAACTATCTATAGGAACATTTTTGACCTTTACTTATATCAGACAAATCTAAGAGGGTCACATGGGAAAAATTTCTAAAATTGGGACGTTTTAATGATTTAATCCATTTCTTAACATACATAAACAGTGACCAGGATAAGAGACCATCAAGATTTAATTTACTTACCAATGCGTAGGGGACAAGGCTGAGGCCATGGTGGGATAACTCCCTTCTTTTACCAAACATTCAATATCAAATATCAAAATTTCCTCATCAGGATAATCTACCAGAGTGGCTTCTCCATTCTTATCATATTTAGTCCATCCTTTTGCAAAATTCCAAGTTTTAGGTTTTTCGGGTATCTCACTGTTGAGAAAAGTTTGCACAATTTGTTTGATATCTTCCGTCTGTTCAGAGGCAATATTTCGAAAATGTTCTTCAATATTGTTGCCTGATAATTGTGGAAGTGAAAAATCAATGTCTTTAAGAATTTCTGGAGGCCTGTCCCACAAATCATGCTGTGTTAAATGTTCTTCTATTTCTTTCATATCATTGCTGCCACTAAGACTATTCGGAGAATCTTTAAAGATTGTCTGGTGAAGGTTGTTTGGCAACATTTGGATATTGATCTCATTTCGCCGTAAATCTTTAGACGTTTTCTCCTCTACTTCATAAGATTGCTCAGTTGAGGAAAATACATTTTTAGTTTGATGATACCAGCGTCTAACGCTCAAGCTGGAACATCTTGCTGGGGATTTTAATATTCTCAGCATATTTATTGTTTCATACCTAGATACGAAGAAAAGGCTATAAGATATTTTCGTCAAATTTTATGTTCAAAGGGCATGCCTCTTATATAAATAAATTATTTGTTAGATATTTCAATTCATCTCGAAATTTGCAATGCAATTTAGTTACCATACAGTAATTATATCAATGAATTTTTACATTAGATGTCAATAAGATAAAAAGTTATAGGTAAGGTCGGTAGTTTGCAAATTACACACACCACTTTTTAACAAGCTCAAATTGTCGTAAAGAAGCTCCTTGAAAACACAAACGTCATGCCTGATATAGTCAGTGTGTTAATGGTGTGGAATATTTAAAATCGAAAGCTTGACACCTTAGTTCAAGTTAAATCTTTCAGAAAAACTAAAGTTTTATAATAATTTATGTTTTGGAAGTCATGCATGTTTTGACCGGAAGTGCTTATCAGCTGGTTTCGGAAAAATAATTCCTTTCATCGTATCTTCTGGACCGAGAAATATTCTAGGATATCACAAGATATTTTGAACTTTCTTTTGTTCTTTATAACTGAAATTTGAAAACTGGGGTGAGAAAATGATAAAAGTAAGGCATGTAAGTAAAATCTGGTAAAACCATTTTCGAAATGATTCAAATTCTAATTTTGTACGGTATCATATAGAGGGGACGTAACTCCTTCCCACCAAAGAGCAATGGTTTAAAAAAAAAAGAAACTTTATTTTGTAATAATTCTGTAAGAATATTTAAATAATTTGACTGATGATTTATTCTCTCAATCTTGAAATTGCTGAAACTGTAGAGGCAGTGCTTAACTATCAGTAACAGTCTATGAGACTATTATTGTGACTATGTAGAGATCTAAACCAAAAGCCATGAAGCCGGCGGAGTTTTAGGTCTCAATAATGAAGGCTTCTATTCTATTAGCACACTGCAACATGGTTACGTTTTTTAATTAACTCACTGTAGGCTACTACAGTTCTATGCTCAGAGTTGGGTATTTCTTTGTGGAGAACAGGATAATGCTAAGTATAGATGACAAATCTTTTTTTTCTCATAGATATGATGCCTGTGTTATTGCATTTGGTTATTGATTGTACTGGTAAAATCTGTCTGACATTAGGCCATATAAAAACTCTTGTTGAGGATTAACAATTTGTTCAACTTGCATGGAAAATGGAAAATATAAGAATATCGCAGGGACAAAGTGTCGTGTCCATAAAAAATCATACCAAATACACTGTTTAAAAACAATGACCTTCTGTAATCCCTTATCTAAAGCCTGAATTTAGGCCTAGGCTCTAGGGCTTATTAATACTTACTTCATTAAATATTCATTAATTTTATAGGTACAGTAACCTCATTACTGCAAAATGAAGATTGCAGTGGAAGGTTGTTGTCATGGGGAACTTGATAAAATCTACGAGACTATCGAATACCTCCAGAAACGAAATGATATGAAAGTGGATATTTTATTGATCTGTGGAGATTTCCAGGCTGTCAGGAATTCCAGTGATTTGCAATGTATGGCAGTTCCACAAAAATTTCAAAAACTCAACACATTTTATAAGTAAGTATTTTGAATTGTATTGTTATGAACTTGTTTGTGATATTTTACTTCTTACCACAGTCGATCCTAGGGATTGCTAACAGAACCTGATACATACTCCAAGCAACTGTTAAATTTGGGGATAGGTATGGTACTTCTTAGCCTAGAGGGTTGTGATTTCAACACAAATATTAGAAGAACAGGCCAGTTATTTCAAATGAAGCTCAAATTAAAGTTTTCAACACAGATTGTTATGTTTTTGTTTTTTTTGTTCAGATATTACAGTGGAGAAAAAGTTGCTCCAGTTTTAACAGTTTTTATTGGTGGGAATCACGAAGCCTCAAATTATCTTCAAGAATTAACCTATGGTGGCTGGGTGGCTAAAAATATCTATTATATGGGTATGAGGAAATTTGTTTTCATTTCTTAAATGCAAGAAAAATAGCTTCTTACTCCAAAAAATCAAGGCGAGATATTTATTTACCCCTAAATAGAGGCCAGATTGTGTTTACCCCTAAATAGATGCCATATATTTATTTACCCCTAAATTGGTTCACCCCAAAAAGAGGTCTATTATTTGGTTACCTCTAAAAAGAGGCCACCTCTTAATTTACCTCTATACAGGCCACCTGTGTATTGTTAACATTTAAAATGTCAGATTATTTGTGTTATTAAAATGAGATAAAGGTTCTATATTATTATTTTCTTACAGGTTATGCTAATATTATCCAGTTTGGAGGTATCAGGATAGCAGGCCTATCTGGTATATATAATAGTAAAAACTATACTAGAGGACATTTTGAAAGACCACCGTATAATGAAAGTACAAAACGTTCAGTCTATCATGTGAGGAATCTGGAAGTGTTTAGGTTTAAACAGGTGAGTGAAAGCAGTGGTCAAGAACTGGTCATTGTTATTTATCCATTAACTATTGTTAAAATTGGGCCAACTTTCAACCAGCTAACATTAAAAACCATGTTCAGTATAGGACCATTATTATAAATACAACTAGTAGCTGAAGCAAAAGCTTTGCATTTCTGAATTATTTGTTTATCTTGTAAATCTCTCCAGAAGGAGGTACTTCTTATCAAATTGATGTATTCTAATACTGAAATCCATAGTCCCTACTTGTGACCTAGGCCAGTGCTTCTGTAACAGAGTATCTCTTATAAAACCTTATACTAGTAATAGAATTAAAATATAAGCTTATATCTATCTTACATTTATAGGACATTATAGATTTTGTTACAAAGTTGATATTATCTGTTACCATCGTACACATTATATAGCCTGAAACTTGCACACTTCCAACTTGCTTATTATAATGTGTTCTATAACTTCCCATTATATATCAGTGGTTTTAATTACTACATCTAACCTGGAATTCCTCATATTCTCCAAATAAATCCTAATCCAGTAATCTGACTGGATAATAAAACAAAACTTAAAATTAATTTTATTGATTGATCAGATGATTGCAACAATAAAATCATCTTAAGTTAAGTTTTCCAGAATAAGCTCCCCTGGAAACTTCTGAGAATACAATGCAGCAATACTCTCTCTCTATTTGTAGACTTTCACTTTTTCTTCACATGAGAAAGAGGGTCCAAAACATAGCCCCAGTTATGAAACTTGAAATATCTCTTATGTTTACAGGTATCAAGACCCATCGATATTTTCCTGTCACATGACTGGCCTCGTGGTATTTATAACTATGGTAACGTCAAAGAATTATTACGCAAAAAATCATTTTTCGCTGAGGAAATAGAACAGAATAAGCTAGGAAGTGAACCTAATGAAGAATTGTTACATGTTTTAAAACCAGATTATTGGTTTGCTGCTCATCTACATGTTAAATTTCCAGCTATTGTACAACATCAGGTAAATCATCAAGTTTTTGCAGATTGGGGTTGAAAGTTCATGTCAGATTAACATCAAAAACATTTAGCATTGCACCTTTGTTTAGTAGTTGACAACCCAACTTGATGCCTACAGAGCTCATGGTAGCACTCGATTGGAAAATTCAGATCAGGTTCCATCATATGCAATTCTACCCCCAATCGAACAGTGTGACATTCCTAATATTCCCATCTATTTTCTTCTCTGCCATTTTGAATTCTGTCTGCAGGAACACGTTCTAACTCTGTTCCAACTTGTATTGAATGTTCTGTTGCTTTCATAAATTGTAAGAATCATAAGAGTCTCTCTATCTGTTGAATATTTTTTGGTTTGTTATGTGTTTTATATTTTACAGACTAATAATGGTGAAGAAGAAAAATTAACCAAGTTTTTATCATTAGATAAGTGTCTTCCTCGACGCAATTTCTTACAGGTAAATAGAGTTATTGCCCTTGTATTATTGTGATAAATTTGTTTATTTTTTCTTTTGAAAATATAAGATCTTCATTTATACAGTAATAATTGAATTTCATGTAAGTTTGGATATGAACATATCTAAAAAATTAACAGAATTTGGAAACTAAAAAATTTGCTCATGTCTTTAAGCTTTTGCAGTTCTTCAGGTATGCGAATGTACATAAAATACAATATTAGCTTTTGAGCTCCTAGTTACATAGATAAACATTAGCATATACATTAATTCATGCTATTGTTGATAGAATTAAATATTATTACCAATGACAACTGATATAAATATTGATTAATTTGTAGGTTATAGATATTCCCCATGACAACAACATTCCTCTCAAATTACAACTAGATCCAGAATGGCTGTCAATTATTAAACAGACCAATCATCTATTGAATCTTGGCCCCGCCTCCTGTTTTATGCCAGGCATTGGCAGCAATGAAAGGTATGGTTTAAATCATGATGTATTAATTGTTCAAGTTTAGCTTCTCTTTACTTCAGATTGAAAATTAAAAAAATAAAACTTTGGATATTGGACAAAAACTTAAGACTGAATGGGTGGCCATACAAAATTATACACTCAAGTATCTGATGTTGTCTAAAACAATCGGAGATGGTCGTGACACCTTCTCATATATATACTATTATAGAGAGAGTCAACCATTGATAGAAACAGATGCCTGATGATAGATTAGCTGGTTGCCTTTTCTATTTGTATTTTTGGTTAATTTGAAGGTTACCCTTTTCTTAAGTTTGAATCAGAACAATTTCTGATGTTACTTAAATGTTTTCTGGAGTTGGTATAGTGTTCACACTAAATCTCTCCCACCATTTAAACAATATAGCAATGTTAGATTCCTGATACTACTTTTCATTATGAAATACGTACTTATGGTTGATATTACTTCCTCATATTAAAAGTTCATTAACTGTTACTAATTTTTCGCCAATATATTGTTTGGATTTCAGGTTTTGTTTTGCGATTTGCATCGTTAGTATTTTGTTTATTTATGTAGAGTTCAAATTTAAGAATTTAATTATGTTATTTGTTTCAGATATGACTTCAAGATAACTGCTGATGATATACAAGCTATTAAAGATGATTTCGGTGATGATTTGACTATTCCAGATAATTTTGAGGAGACTGTACCACCCCATGATTATAATCAACCTAACTGTAAAACACGTCCTGGGGTCATCATTAATCCTCAAACCACCTTATTATGTACAATGTTGGACCTCACTGACCCTAATGCAGTGTTTCTGGGCAAAGATTCTACCTTGAAAATTTACTCGATTCCTACAATAAGTCCAGATGACCTTGAGAATGATGATGATGATGATGACGTGGATGACCTTGACAGTGAAAGTGATGTGAATAATAGTGTTAACGAGTCGTTCTCCGTGTCTGTGTTGAATAACAGCGAACTGTCATCAGAAAGTGTCAGTGACACGTCGTTTAATTCCATGACTCCAGCAGACGCGACAGTCGATGAAGAAGATGAAATTAAAGAAATTCTCGAGATGCAAAAAGCAGAGAAAATTTCGGACAGTGATAAAGGTTCGGATGATGAAACAGCTAATAAAAATATTACATCCACACCAAATTTGTCCAGACATACCTCCAAAACTCAAATCAATCATCAATTTGAAGCCTCGTTAGAACTTAATCCAAGTCCTCAAGGAGAATTTTCCTCCAAACCAGTATTGGACTGTAAATTAGAACAGGAAATGATGTCACCAAGGGGAGAGAATTCAAGTCAAGACTCGTCAGCTGAAGAAGGATCTGTGAAATCAGAGAAGCGAGCGTCAGATTCAGATGAAAGTCCAACAACAAAGCGTGTCAAAATGAAAAGAAGAAATATTATTATGTATAGTGATCAAGAAGATGAAGGGAAATAACTCTATGTACCATTTTACTATACGGGTATCAGTTTCATCCAAAATGAATTGCGGCCGTTTTTTAGAAACTTAAAAGTATTTTTTGACCAATCGTACCTTAGTCTCAGAAACGGGAATTTTTTACCTAAACTGTTCAGTAATAGTGTTCACAGCTCACCGTCAAAATTCAAATCCATGTGTATAGTAAGATATAGGTTTATCTAAATTCATGTGAATCAGAAAGTATAGAAAGTGTTGAAACAGAATTATTTTGTTAAAGTTAAAATCTGTATAAAATGTTTATAGAATAAAACAGAAAATTTATTCAGTCCTTGACTTTATTATACTTCAGTTGAGTTGAGATAAATGTACATTCAGGAACTGACAGGGCAGGGTTGATTAGTACCCTGATGGATACTTGGTAGTTTAAACAATATACACCCAGTAGACTGACTGTCATTACTGATCACCAACAGACTTGGTAGTTTAAACAATATACACCCACTAGACTGACAGACATTACTGATCATCAACAGACTTGGTAGTTTAAACAATATACACCCACTAGACTGACTGACATTACTGAACACCAACAGACTTGGTAGTTTAAACAATATACACCCAGTAGACTGACTGACATTACTGATCATCAACAGACTTGGTAGTTTAAACAATATACACCCTGTAGACTGACTGACATTACTGATCACCAACAGACTTGGTAGTTTAAACAATATACACCCACTAGACTGACTGACATTACTGATCATCAACAGACTTGGTAGTTTAAACAATATACACCCTGTAGACTGACAGACATTACTGATCACCAACAGACTTGGTAGTTTTAACAATAAACACCCACTAGACTGACTGACATTACTGATCATCAACAGACTTGGTAGTTTAAACAATAAACACCCAGTAGACTGACTGACATTACTGATCACCAAAAGACTTGGTAGTTTAAACATTATACACCCACTAGACTGACTGATATTACTGATCATCAACAGACTTGATAGTTTAAACAATAAACACCCAGTAGACTGACTGACATTACTGATCACCAACAGACTTGGTAGTTTAAACAATATACACGCAGTAGACTGACTGTCATTACTGATCATCAACAGACTTGGTAGTTTAAACAATATACACCCAGTAGACTGACTGACATTACTGATCACCAACAGACTTGGTAGTTTAAACAATAAACACCCAGTAGACTGACTGGCATTACTGATCACCAAAAGACTTGGTAGTTTAAACATTATACACCCAGTAGACTGACTGATATTACTGATCACCAACAGACTTGGTAGTTTAAACAATATCCACCCAGTAGACTGACTGATATTACTGATCATCAACAGACTTGGTAGTTTAAACAATATACACCCAGTAGACTGACTGACATTACTGATCACCAACAGACTTGGTAGTTTAAACAATATACACCCAGTAGACTGACTGATATTACTGATCACCAACAGACTTGGTAGTTTAAACATTATACACCCAGTAGACTGACTGACATTACTGATCACCAACAGACTTGGTAGTTTAAACAATATACACCCAGTAGACTGACTGATATTACTGATCACCAACAGACTTGGTAGTTTAAACATTATACACCCAGTAGACTGACTGACATTACTGATCATCAACAGACTTGGTAGTTTAAATAATATACACCCAGTAGACTGACAGACATTACTGATCATCAACAGACTTGGTAGTTTAAACAATATACACCCACTAGACTGACTGACATTACTGATCACCAACAGGCTTGGTAGTTTAAACAATATACACCCACTAGACTGACAGACATTACTGATCACCAACAGACTTGGTAGTTTAAACAATATACACCCACTAGACTGACTGACATTACTGATCACCAACAGATTTGGTAGTTTAAACATTATACACCCTGTAGACTGACTGACATTACTGATCACCAACAGACTTGGTAGTTTAAACAATATACACCCAGTAGACTGACTGACATTACTGATCACCAACAGATTTGGTAGTTTAAACAATATACACCCAGTAAACTGACAGACATTACTGATCACCAACAGATTTGGTAGTTTAAACAATATACATCCAGTAGACTGACATTACTGATCACCAACAGACTTGGTAGTTTAAACAATATACACCCAGTAGACTGACTGACATTACTGATCACCAACAGACTTGATAGTTTAAACAATATACACCCAATAGACTGACTGGCATTACTGATCACCAACAGACTTGGTAGTTTAAACAATATACACCCAGTAGACTGACTGACATTACTGAGCACCAACAGACTTGATAGTTTAAACAATATACACCCAGTAGACTGACTGACATTACTGATCACCAACAGACTTGGTAGTTTAAACCAGTAGAGCAAAATTGGGCTATTTAGCAAAATTAGGTGTTTGGCATTTTCGGTCAATGAGGCCTATAGAGCGGACAATCGTTTATTCCTAACCTATGACAGATATTTGAGTTCTGTTTTTATACGTCCACATGGAAATGTGGACGTATATTGCCGTCGCCCCTGTCCGTCAGTCCGTCAACATTTCTTGTGAACACAATAGAGACTACAGTTTTTGTCTGATTTTAATGAAAATTGGTGTGGTCTTGTATACTGATGAGATCTTGGTGAAGTTCGAATTTTTGGATGAACGGTTTTTGAGTTATTGCCCTTGACTTATGAAAAACGCGTCAACAATGGAGACTACAGTTTTCATCTGATTTTAATGAAACTTGGTGTGCTCATTTATATTGATGAGATCGTCAACGATTTTTCTATGAACGGTTTTTGAGTTATTGCCCTTGACTTACGAAAAACGCGTCAAAATTTGATCATGAGCACAACAGAAATTAGTGTTCATCTGATTTAAATGAAATTTGGTGGGATCATTTATAATGATGAGATCTTGGTCAAGTTCAAATTTGACGATTTTTCGATGAGAGGTTTTTGAGTTATAGCCCTTGACTTAGATTTTTTGTAAATTTGGAGTGATGATTTATGTTGATAAAGGAAATGAAATGAGTTTTACGTCTTTTTTATTTATATTGATGAGATCTTTTGACAATTTCTCTATTAACAATTTTTAAGTTTTGCCCTTAATATTAGAGCTGTGTTATTTAATAATTTGAAATATCGTGTCTGACTTGACGTTTCACTCTATTAGCTATATTTAAAAATTTGGTGGTATTTCTGAGCATAAATTAAATAACTGGCAGTAAATATATATATCATTGAATTCAAACTATTAAAATTTCTTTAATATGAAAAATTGGTACTTTAGTCACCAAAGACTGTTTTATCATTTCTGACTGCTGCCAGTGGGCGTATGTTAACTTGCCTGGCCAACTATTTTTTCTCAAATTTCTAGATAGTCTTCGATTACATTACGGTGACTACAAAGGTTAAATTTAACTTCTTCAAGAAGAGTTCTACAGATAACCGTTCCAAGAACGCTTTTCATTTACACTGCACTGAAGAACCATTCTCAGATCACTTGAGTATACTGTAATGTAACAGGGTACATGTTATAGCGGCCTGGTGTAAAAGGGGCTATTCACTCTTTTAAACATAAAAAGAAAAGTCACACGAGAGTGCTACTGGTTGAAATTATCTAACGATAGTCAAATACCAAATAAACTAAACTGAAACGCAATACACTGTTATCGAAGCATCGACCTAAATAGTTTACAAGTCAAATTAATTTAATTAGCCCAAATTATACCAAATGGAACTTGGTGGCTATACAAAATGGCGACTCTTATATATTGTTACTTATTTACTCTCTTTATAAGTGTTTCTATAGAAAATGTATTAAAATCTCATCAAGAATTTGATTTTGTGGCCATCTTTGATTCTTTTCAATATCAGATAGACTATCTGAAAGCTGACAAGCAGGACATGGAGTTAAATATCGCCATGTTGGTTGAAGAGCGAGGTTTGGTCAGCAACAAGTTTAAAACTTTAGAAAAGAAAATAGAAGCTTGTGAATCGAGAATGTCCAAAATGGCGATCCAAGTTGCTGAAAACGCCGAGGAATTGTCCGCCATTACTCACAGACTGGATGAACAGGATCAAACGCTCTTAGAAATCACAGGAAACATATCTCAGTTGAAGAAATCCCTCGTTTCTCCTCTGAAAATCAAGATTATTGAAGGACGACTGAATAAGTTAGAAAGTCTACAATCTTCATCGGAACAGGATATAAAAAACACCATCGAATATTTTGAGCTGACGTTCTCAAATTTAACTCATCATATGGATTACTTGAACAATCAAACTCTGGATTTAGAGAAAAAGATCGAAACGTTCAGCACAAATGGTAGCCCTCCTCTGAGACAGACGACAAAAGTTTCATACGTTTGGCTGAACAAGAGTCAGAACATTGACGATATCTCTCTCCAAGAATTATTGTCGTCTGCTAAAGAACTTCCCGGACAGCAAGTTGAATATGAATCTGTTGAAAAGGATTTAGAATGGATACAGATGGAGTTATCGTCCCTGAAACTGAAACAATGGGCTCTCCAATCTCAGATGCTTCAGTGTAATTGTACTTCTGGTACTGGGTCTCCCAATTCTACCAGCTCATGGAATAACTCCAGCTTTACACCCAAGGGAGGTAAGTTTTGTAATTTGTATTAGATATATCTACCAAACGTATCCCGAAAGAGGTACTATGGCCAGTGGCGGCGCCAGGTTTACGTTCGAGGGGGGTGGGGGGGGGG
>NW_008708576.1:128557-149346 GCF_000327385.1 Lottia gigantea | reverse complement strand
AGTCAGCAGACTTGTGTGATTTGTTTCTCAGATTTGCCAAAGACTGTAAATGATGGTGATATAGAAATATTAAAACAGAACTTGAGTCGTTGAGCACTATTTCAAAATGATAGTACGTTTTAGAATTAACATAAAATTTAATAATTTTAAACATGGCGAATAAGAGCCAGTAGATAAACCTGGTATCATAAATAACATAACAGGATCCTTATATAATCTGATAAATCAAAAAAACTTAGTAATTATCCATAAAAATGCAATTAATTATTGAAAAACGCTTAATATCAATATTAAGCGTTTTTAAAATAATTACTTAGTTTTATGAATTTTCCAATTTTACAGATTTTACAGGGATTCTGTTGTAACTTTATGACACCAGGTAAGTTAACTGATGAATTTATATTCATACTGACTATTTCCAGAACTTAAATTTCATGCTCATTCTAAGACGTAGTATCACTTTAACATTAAAAATATTCTATTATTGTATGATGGTAAAATATATTATAAAATGTCTTAAATTAAATACTTGAAAATCAGAAATATTTGGCCTTATATAGTTGATGTGCATTTACTTCTCAACAATTTTTAGAATCCTTTTAGTTTCCAACTGGTATAACTATCAGAGGCCAGATAAGTGTCCGCAAAGGTCAGGCAGTCAGCTTTCAGAGGCTAAGTTCAAGTCAGCAAGATTTAGACAAGCTATATAGACATCAGATGCTAGATAAGGGTCAGTATATTTCAGACTAGCTATATAGACATCAAAGACGAGGTAGGAGTCAGTATGTTCTGACTAGTTAAATACCTACCAGAACCTAGGTATAGAGTCCGAGTCGGCAAATGTCAGATAGTCAACTATTAGAGACTAGCGATAGTCAGCAAATACCAACAAGTCAAATAACTATGAGAGGCTAAGTAGGAATCAGAAAGTTTCAAACTAGTCAGATCGCTATAGAATAAGATGGGTAATAACTATCAGAGCCTAATAGTCAGCAAGTATATGAGGCGTCAAATTCCAAGCAAAGACTATATACGAAACTTTCAGAATAGTTACATAGTTATCAAAGGCTAAAAAAAAATTACCAAATAAACAATATTAGCTATATGGACTGTCAAAAAGACGTGTTAAGATGGTAAACCACTCGTGAAGTCATATCAGGTGCTCCATTCTCTTTGAATCAATCCAAATGATAAAATATTGTCACTACTTCGTGAAAAACCTTAAAAATTTAATACCCACAAGGACTAATACACTGGCAGAGCCAGGTTTACGTACGATAGGGAAGGAGTGCAAAATATCTGAGATTGCTCTAATTTCTAACTTTGTTATGAGATATTTGCCCGAAAAACTTGCTTTCGGGGATGCGAGGGGCGGCTGATCCCTCCGCCAGTCCCCCCCCCCCCTCCTTTTGGCTCGTGGACTAATGTAAGAATATAAATTATAATATATTATAATGATAGTTGTTCGATATAAATCATTTGAATATTGTCAAACAGTATTCATCATAATCAACTTAACATTTTATCTTCTCACGACCAGTTTATTTATTGTATTTTATTCTCATCTATTCTTATTTATTAATTTTTTTATTTTTCAGTTTATTTATTAATTTGAAATTTATTGTGAAATTATTTTTGCATCATTAATTTGAAATTTATTTATTCATTTATTTTTGCAATTTTAATTTAATTCATTTTTATTTATTTATTTATTTATTTATTTATTTATTTATTTACATTTCTTTATTTATTTATTGTGTTTATTTTTCGATTTATTTATTCATTCATTCATTCATTCATTCATTTTAAATTATTAATTGATGCTAAAACGTTCTGGAGTAAATTTGACTTGAGCACATGGTAAATGACCATAATATTAGGTCACTCTGTGGCCTACTTTCAGGTTAATTAATTAAACTAATTAGTAATTAAGGCGAGGAACCGACCCACTGTCATATAGACCTAGTTAGCCCAGACTTTTATGGTCTAAATTAGACAGAGATCAAATACTCATAAATAGTATGACAAGCGCCTGCGGCAAACTCGTACCTTAGATGACAAATTTCAAAAACCAGTTTCTACCTAAATATATATATATACTTTGGTTAAATTTACTTTTTTTGTATCACGTAGGCCAGTAAGGTGGTGGTACCAACAAACTTTTGAAGACTTGAAGTTCTAGACTAAAAGTATTTCAAACGAGTGATATCCAATTTGGTACCAACGCATTTACACTGTGAACTCTTTCTACACGACACTGGAACTGTGGTTTGCCGTGACATCAGTAGTCATTTTCTAAAGCAGCATATTTCTAGAGAAATCTGGAATTAGGGCTTTAGAGAATCGCCAGAATCTGCTGAATGATAACTTTGGACCTATCTTCAATTCATTCTAAAAAATTAGCATCGCTTCTATTAACATTGAGTGGACTTAAACCAATTTTTCACTTAACCTCAAAACTCTATTGATTGTTAAAATTTGAAATTTAGATAAAGGAAAAATGTTAGAAAATTATCTAAATTGGGACCAATCAAGAGAAAATACAGTAGTTGGTTTTTAGATAGTGAAAATGCCAAATGTAATAGTGAGAAGAAATAACAATATAGGAATAAAACTTCAGTACTTGTCAGCTCGAGAATAAGATGGTACCACAAGCTACTTTCAACGTTTTTAATCTATTTATCGTCTTTTTGACTACAATTTTAGTGCAGAAATCTTACAGTTTTCCTGGTAAGTACCCACTTGTCTTTTTTGAGAAGATGTTTTTTTTTAGTTTTGTATAACAGTATTGTTATACTATATGAAGCTACTAGGTCTTGGTGTTATCAATATTTTAGAGGGTTGTCGACAGCATCACTATTGCGGATGTTATCCACTAAACATCACCTAACTCTATTCTAGATGGTGGTTTACTGTTGTAATATCGTCTGATTTTAGAAATACACCAAACTCTGGGTTATATTCTAGAGGGTGGTTCACTGCTGTACTATTGTCTGTTTTTAGAAACACCAGACAACACCTAACCCTGGGTTATATTCTAGAGAGCGGTTCACTGCTGTACTGTTGTCTGTTTAAAGAAACCCCAGAAATCACCTAACTCTGAGTTATATTCTAAAGTGTAGTCTACTGTTGTACTTTTGTCTGTGGGTTACATTCTAGAGAGGGGCCACAGTTGTTTTATTTTCTGCTTAAAGAAACACCAGACATCTCCTAAACCTGGGTTATATTCTAGAAAGTGGTCTACTGTTGAGCTTTTGTCTGTTTATAGAAACCCCCCTGTGGGTTTACAATTTAGAGAGGGGCTCACTGTTGTACTATTTTCTGCTTAAAGAAACACCAGACATCAACTAACCCTGGGTGTATTCCAAGAGTGATTCACTGTTGTAACTATATCTGTTTGTGTTTATACACAAGACATCACCTAACCCTGGGAGTATCCCAAGAGTGATTCACTGTTGTAATAATATCTGTTTGTGTTTATACACAAGACATCACCTAACCCTGGGAGTATTCCAAGAGTGATTCACTGTTGTAATAATATCTGTTTATACACAAGACATCACCTAATCCTGGGTGTATTCCAAGAGTGATTCACTGTTGTGCTAATATCTGTTTATACACCAGAGTAGGACGTAAAACTCCATTCATTTCATTTATACACCAGACATCAACTAACCCTGAGTAGAGAGTGATCTACTGTTGTACTATCGTCTGTTTAGAGAAACACTATACATCACAGTTGCATTTTGTCTGTTTTTCATATATATAACTAGACATCCCCTATCTCTGTGTTATATTCTATCTAGAGGGCGGCTTACTGTCATTTCACCGGCTATAGAAACACCAGACATCACCCAACGTAATAACTGGATAATATTCTAGTTTCTGATTGTGGGAACACCAGGCATCGCGTTACTCTGGGTTATATTCTAGAGGGTGCTCTACTGTTGTACTATTTTCTGATTTTAGAAACACCAGGCATCACGTTACTCTGGATTGTAATCTAGATGTTGGTCTACTATTGTCTTTTTATAAAACACTTTACTCTGGGTTAGGTATAGATGAAAACCCACCAGAAATCACCAAACTCTGGGTTATATTCTAGTTATCAGTATCAGTAAAGGTAATTTTCTGTTGTGTTATTGTCAGAAAATAGAATCACCAAGTATCGGATCATTTCTCACCGCGGCTCTTTGATATTTAATCATGGGATCTATTGTCATGTGAGCTTATTTTGTTTGAATGGTGATAAGTTTGATAATAATGTATGCTCGTTTGTTTTGGGCAGTGTATTGGCATTGGACAAAGATTGATATATTTCAACTGTTAAGGTCGCGCCGATAGTACCCTTTAAGAGTGAACACATCTTTAAAATGTATATATTTAGATATTTCGAATTAAGTATTTAACCCTGTGGCGGCGCCAGGTTTACATCCGAGGGGAAATATCTGAAATTTTTGCCCGAAAAATATGCTGCAGAGCGGAGGGGGGCGACTGCATCCTCTGTCCCTCTTTGGCTCCGCCCCTGGTTTAACCTTGACTGCAATAGTCACCTTTCTTGTATCACTAAAGTTTGGAATTGAAGTGATCTGATGAGAGGGGCCCCCGATCTGAACACGAAGTCATATTGTATACAGCCTTTCTATCGAGGGCTCTGGTTGGCTGTATTCAACAATTCAATCATACCTCTGCATTTCTGATGCAAGAAAAGTGGCTATTGCAGTCAAGGTATATGTACGGTATTTGTAATAGCTTGACATTGTGAAGACGGAGTGAACAGAGTAGAGTGAATCAATATGAACCAGACAAACTTTACGTTAATTATCCAACGTAACAAATAACGCTTGTTTGACAAAATTTTTATGTACTATATTTTACGATGAATGAGTAATTTCTTGTAACATATTTAAGGTGCATTAGCCTTGTCTAATAGAAAAACTTACATCCTTTGACAGCTGGTGGGGAAGTCGGATTATTATCCGGTTTACAATTTCTTAGTCATATTCCATTAGTCACCAGGAACTAGTCTTAAAGGGGCAGGTCGTTTAATCTAACGTGTCAGTCGAGTACATTTTAAAAGGGCCCTCACAGTTGTGTATGTTTGCGAATAATGCATGTGGTCATGAGTACCGAACGCAACTCACAACTCTGTGAATGCACTAGTCTGAAACCTCTGCCTCTATTTCAGCCTCCGATAGCCATTTTTACAACTGTCCAATTAGCTATCAGAGGCTAGAGTAGAGACAAATGTTTCGGTCTCTAGAGCACGAGTGTTGCGTTCGGAACTTAAGACAGCTATTATTACCCACAATCATACGCAACTGGTGACCACTTTGGTTGGTTGGTAGATGACAAGTTAACGCTCGCTTCCAGCGGATGCTGATATCGCAAACTATGTAGTTGTTGGTAGTCGTAGTAATTTGTAGTTGGATTGGTTCAAATTGGATGATTCTGGGTTGTTGGTTTGGTCGTTGGGCCCCTTAAATATTTAGTTGACGAACTCGTTGAAAAGAAAAATTAACGGATCCCAATTTGAAATAATTGGTAACCCATATTCCACTGTTGGAATTATCCCGCCAAATTATAAATGGTTGGATATAAAGCATTATATTTCATAAATTATGTTTTATCGATAGTTATAGAAGGGTGTAAAGCTGTATAATATCCTTCTAAACATATCATCGGTTCTTTTGGATATATCCCTTTAAGGAATGACTAATTAGCCAGTACGATTTAGTCTGATTATATAGCTTGTACTATGGTTGCTGGCATAATAACTGTGACCCTGTGTTCTTGTCGGATATTCATTGTGGTCTGATGTAGTAAAAAAACAACCCACATCCTTAATAGTACTGATATATAATACAGTCGGGCTGGAAAGTCTTAAATTTTCTGCAATACAGCAGTTTGTACTCGTACAAGTATTTTATGCAGTTACCCTACATTAGTGGTTCCCAACCTTTTTCAGCCTTCACACCCCTGGAGTAATCACCTGGACCTTCTTTACATTCTTCTCCTACACCAGTTGGTCACACCCCTGACACCCTAGTCCCACACCCCCATATAAGACAATTTCTGATCTCAAGTGATTTTTTGGACCCTGTATATATGAACTTCCCATATTCTTTCGGGTATTGCTGCCCTGTTGTCAGCCTATATAGACACCGGACATCAACTAACTCTAGTATTAGTGCAACCATTGATTTAGGACAGTGGTTCCCAACCTTTCTCAGCCTTCACACCCCTGGAGCAATCACCTGGATCTTTCACACCCAAAAAATTGTTTCATTCACATTTCCTGCATGTGATGATGTGAGGTGCTCTCTCAATTTAAAATAATTTCTTCTCCTACACCAGTTGGCCACACCCCTGACACCCTAGACCCACACCCCCAGGGGGTGAAAACACACCAGGTTGGGTACCAGGAATTTAGGAGATTCTCTATTGAATCTATTTCTATATTCATTTGTATAGCAATTTTTATAAAAGTGTGCCAGAGTTGTTGATATATTGGGAGATAAATGCAATATAGGCCTAGATTTCGGACTATTAAGCTTATTGGTTTGTCCAGATTACCTTGACCCATATTTCAATGACCTGGTTCATATAAAAGTACAATTATGATGAATTGGAGTGACCAAGTGACTGGATGAGATCATCTGTAGATTTGGTCATCATAAGAACCTGTAGGTCAACTTTACCCGACAAAACGTTACTTGGACATTTTCAACAAGATCGTGGTCAGACTTTTTTAATTAATAGTATGGCGTCATTAATTTAGTCGACCGTTAACAAATACCTGAGGAAACATGCTGTTCTGTAACCGGATTTCCATTCCTTTCCTCCATCTTGATTTCTGAGAGGTCGTTAGTCACTTTCAACCATCGATTGAAGGTTTGATTGGTAGAGGTCTTTCTTTTCGATCCTTTTAATTCCCTGGTTCCTAATCTTGGGTGTTTTTACCTCCTGGGGGTATGGGATTAGGATGTCAGGGGTGTGACCAAATACTCGAGGAAAATAATTTATTTTGAATTGAAAGAGCACCTCACATCATGTTGGATATGTGGATGAAACAAAATTTTGGGGATGCGAAAAGTCCAGGCGATTGCTCCAGGGGTGTGAAGGCGGAAGAAGGTTGGGAACCACTGTTTTAATTGATCATAACGGAATATAGTGAGAAAGTACCTCTGTACGAACATGGTAATTTAAACCACGAAAGACGAATATGTCATAATATGCAAGAATACATTATAATATTATAAGGATAAAGGGAAAGGGTCCACATCTATCCCTCTTCAACAGTTAGGAACTTCACAATGCAAGTTATTAGTTTATTAGTGATCTTTTATTATAATTTTATGTCAGTCTACCAGTGAAAACTGTCATGTTGTATTGGACATAATGTTAAGCTATTACGAACTTTACCTTATACCTTGACTGCAATGGCCCACTATTCTTGTATCACGGAAGTTTGTTAAGGCAGCGATTTGATTGAATTGTATGCTGCAGGAAACAGCCAATCAGAGGCCTAGACAGAATATCTACAAACAATATGGTTACAATCTTTCTGTCGAAGGCTCTAATTGAGTCGATGCACAAGCTTAAAATCCAAGAAAGGTGGCTATTGTCAAGGTATAAGACGAAGTTTGCAATAGCGTGACATTGTGAAGATGATTGGACAGCGGTATAAGTTAACAGCTGATGCGGCTTAATTTAGTACAGAGATGTCGAAAGGTGTCTGGGCGATTCCTGCCCATCCAGTCGTATAGTTACTATTCTACATTCCTTGACAATGTTTTAACACCTAGAGAAGATTGACTCATCACAGTACGTTATCTTCTTACTCTGAACCGTTCAGCTAGATTACACATCGTGTTGAAACAAGACGATTAACGACACCTTGGTTGACTAACCAGGCTTATCACACGTGCTCCCAACATCTCGAGGTCATTGGTCTCTTTCTTTCTGTTAAACCAGGAGTCTTCAACCTAGGGTTTCATTACTCCCACGAGCTTTGTGGCGCTATTTATTTATTCTTTCTTAATTCTCCAACATGGATAAGGTCTAAAGAGATTGTAAAGAGGTTTTCTGAATTTTTGTATGCGTGTCGGGGACACTGATAGCATCAATTTGCACCATTACAATGTTCAATCAGACGTCTGTGGTTCCTGCAAATCCACTAAAACTACGTGTTTTATGACGTCATTTATTTGCTTGTATCACATAAGTCCTTTGCGGGGGTGACGTCATATAACACTTAGTTTTAGTAGAATTGCTAGCAAATTGTTAACCAATCCAATTGCATGAAATTATATGGTTATCCATAATTTATGAATTATCAAGTTTTCAAACTTCAGTTTAGCTTGTATAACATTCCTCATCCCACACTATACCCAACATTCAGTACAATATGTTGACAAACTGTAGAGAGTTTGACAGATCTGTCAGGTTAACCAGTCATATTGAATTATTTCAGTTCGGAAAGGCTACTTATGATTTCTTTGACATCCATTCATCCAGTTAATTTTTTTGAACATGTGTATGGAATAGACTTCTCAGCCCACGACGATATAGAAGGTAGAATTTGGAGACGCTGTTGGCCTGTATGGACTTGAGGACAAGAGAGGAGCGGAATTGATCGATTGGCCGACCTATATCGTCATTACAACTAAACACCAAATTGCCCCTTCCCCACCCCTGAAGAATCAAGTCTGGATATGGACCTGAGAAGCTGTCATGTTTATCAATGAAAATGAAGCTATAATTTTTATCAAACAATGTTTTGGCCCAGATAGATCAGATTCCTCAGCCCACGCCACGTCGTATATAATGTACTATGTTGATAAACTGTCGGTAGAGTTTGAAGGAAATGTCATTCGGAGAGGATATATATGTTTTTAATCTGTATTAGAGTGTAGATTTTAAACTGAGGTCTTTATGTTGACTGACAGATTCTCGATACATCTCAATGAATATTTTTATCCCGAGGCAAATCACATTGTATTGGTGGAAATTTGAATTTTTTAATCGGCAGGTGCCCTGTAATAAATCAAAAGAGAGGCTTAGGTTGAATATTTTCGACCAAATGTTTCCTTTTTTAAAGCTATACTTTTTAAATGTGATTCTTGAAATGCAGATGTAAGTGGCTTCATGGACCAATATATGGATTATATTTGGAAATATTCACTGCAGTCAGTCTGGAAAGCGGGCTCAAGCTTCTGTTCCTAAAATTGATTTTATATTAAGGGAGATGGGCAAATGATAGCTGGAAGTGAGCTTTATCATTATGGGTAATATCAGAGCCAATATTAAGAGGACCATACCCCTTTAAATTTCCATCTTACTTTTTATGTTACCAATTAAGCTAGTTCAGCGATTACTTCTGTTTAAAAATCAATATATAACAGTAAAATTTTGACATAAAATTTCATTATAAAAGAATATGGGTGTTTCCCTTCACATAAACAGTTGATAAAAACTAAATAAAATATTATAAGGAATGGATTCTATTAAAACAATATATAAGTCTTAATTTGCCTAAAATAACTATTCATTTACTTTAATATTGTATCGACGTTTTACCTACTGTTTGCTCGTTATCGTGTGATTTCTTTATAACAAGTCGTTCGTTATTTTTTCAATTTTTCAAATTTCTGTTCTTTTATACTTTCCTCCCAGGTGATATTGAAGATTTCACAATTTTTGTGTTGTTTAAGGGACAAAAATAGAGCTATATAAGCCAGTTATCTAGTTTCAACAAGATTATTTAGTGAAAACAATCAGGGGCAAAAGCGGACCCAACAATAATAGAAATAGGTACCAATAAGTAAGTTTGCGACTTAGGAACTTAAGGATTGGTTTTTGTATGGTAATAAATCGTCCTGGCTGCTAGTATTAAAGTCTAGAACATCTCAATCTTAAAAGGTGCCATATTTTAAATTTCCAAGTGTCAAAAGATCAAAACAAAATTTTATAATCCCTGCCAAACTTTTCGTCAAAGTGCAGGTCATTTCGTCCAATTTAAAGTACGAAATGACCCCAGTTTATTTCATTCTGGCAATCCCATCTTCATAACTGCTATAAAAATTTGCATAATTTAACCACTTTACTGGTGTTGACGAGTTTTAACCTTTTTAATCTGATAAACATTACAGAAAATATATGCAAGGTCAACAAACGAACCAACACACACGAATGTAAATAACGAAATACGCAATAGTGGGAATATTTCTTTAATCAATTGTCATTCGATTAGACGAGGGAAACTAGTTAGTCACGTGAGTGAAACAATCCGTTCAAGGTCCTATGGCATATTAAATTAGTAAACTCTGGATTTGAAGAATTCCCCCCGTTGAACACTGTCATCATTATCATTGACTGGTAGGAGATAAATACATCTTCTGTTATTTAAAATACCGGAGTAATAAGCAAAAATATATACAGATCCCATTTATCAAAATGTTTGAGATAAAATGAAGATTTCAGAATAAAAGATACTTGTTTAAGAGTAGTTATACCCATTGTTTTCCTAATTTGTTCTGAACTTATTTAGGATGAATAAAATATGTTTTTTTTAAAATGGTCTATTACTCTGAATCAAACAAGGGCTTTGTATCTAGAATGTTATGTGAGATGGTGAGATAGATGTTTTAAAGTTAGGTTTTGAACAAGAATATAATTAGTTTTATATAGAGATGCCCTTACATCATAGCGATTACCAGTTGCATATGGTTGCGAATAATGTGGCTATGAGTTCAGAACTCAGTTGTATGAGAGTTGTGTTCGAAATTTATGATTGAAAATCTTATCCGCAACTGGTGCTCGCTATGATTATTGCCTTAAAGAGATTGAAAAGAAGATTTCTAAGTTTTTATGTGTATCGAGGACACTGATAGCATCAATTTTCACCATTCCAATTTTCATTCTGACATCTTTGTTTCCTGCAATTAAACTAAAACTTACGTGTTTATGACATCACTAGAGGGGAGCTACCAGAAGCTACTATTAATATCTATACAGTTCCCCTCTAGTGACGTCATAAACCGCGTTAGATCTAGTAAAATTGCAAGTATCAAAGGCGTCGGAATGAGAATTGGAAAGATGCAAATTGATGCTATCAGTTATGACTTTATGTTTCAATTACATGTATTACATCAGCTGGTCTTGTGGTATAAGCAGACATATCTTAGATAGTCTTGGATCAAACACCATCAGAATTTTATGTTGTTTTGACCTACCCGTTGCTTTTTCTGAAAAAAATTCACACACATAAATATAAGTTCTTTTGTAGCGATATACTATGTCACAGTTGAAGGTTTCTTACATTTTGAGAAAGGCACCCTTTAAGTATAAACAAGTCGTTTACATTAATGTATTATTAGTCCATCCATCAAGGTTTTAAAACGTCATGACTTTCATTCATTTACATAAAATACGGAAAAAATAATAAGTGCTTTGAAAGGTACAGAATGATTAGATCTTTACTCAATGTCTCTCTTGTTCTAGTTAATTGAATGACGAATCACTCCGCCCTAATTTTATTCTTACGTTTTGACAATCAATAAAGTTTTTTAATTAATTAAATACGTTTTCCTTCTGTATATAATAAACTGTTCCTTTTATATTTACCATTGTTTTCTGAAATACTCGTGTGTTGAAGACGGAAAGAAAATGAACAGTGAACAGTGAACAGTGGTCAATTCCTTAGACCACATTTTCAATTTGTGACATCGGGAATACTTGCTTAATTGTTTTTCAACATTGTGGTATTGGATATTCTGTATTATCATCTCCAGGCTTCGGTTTCATCAGGATACTGTTTTCATCACAAATATAAAAACACAGATCGTTCCAGATATGGTGGTAAAATTCTGATTACATGACATATTTATATAACAAAAAACCCATAGATATGTGTTAAAAATGATGTTAATGTTGAAAATCTGGCTAAACGAGCGAAGTTGAGTGTAGAGTACTGACTTAAAACTTCACCATGGAGCGTTGTGGAAGAGCAATTACAATGACCCATATCACCATCTCAAAACTATTAATAACACTACTACTATTAGGGTTTGTAGTTCACAATGTTTATGGACAATCTAATGGTTCTCAGTTATTTCACAGATCCAGATCGCGACATCCGGGTCACAGACGATCTAATCCTGTTAGTAGTCCTCGAACTCTACAGATGTTGACCAAGAGACCTGTGTTCAAGCCAACATTCCGTCCCATACAACAAACTATTAGACGAGTTATTCCAAATAGAGTAATTGTTCCCCGCCAATATACTCCATCAAAGACTATTACACCTCGTCACAGATTGCTAGTGAATACACCTGGTCGTAATGTGATGCATCATAAACAATATAAAGTGCCTAATCAATTAGCGAAATCCTTCAAACCAGTTACACCTCTAGTTAAACCTTCCATTAAACTCAGTTCTCCGTACCCTGTCAGCAGTAAGTAATCCTAGCAAAAGTGAAATGTGATATTCCATCATTCGTGCGTAAATTATAATCCATTAATTCAGCTATTTTCGTATATACAATATATATTATGTAAACTATCGAAAAAAAGATCAGGTATACCAGAAGATTGAGTATGCCCTGTCTCGCTTTGTATTGTTGTTTTTTCTTTGTGTTAGTAGAGTTATTTTCTAGTTAATATTTCCAAAGTTAAACATCATGGCTTATACTAATTATGTAATAAACGAAAACATTAATATACTTTCAGGAGCTAACTATATAGGAGAACTGCCCAATGAAATCGAGTTGTTAGTTGTTGTTGATTATGAAGCCTACTTGAGGTACGTAGTAATAAAAACCATACCGACTTATTCCTTGATACCACACAGATCGCCTGATATTTGGTCAACTTTCACTTAGAGATTCCATTTTGAGATTGGATTTCTTCCACATATCAGAGTCCATGACAAATATAATTCTCATTCTTATAGATCACATATAACAGTCTGTAGATTTCAGATATGAATTAACTGCCTTATGAGTATAGATGGTGTAGAAATATTTTACCCATGGATTACACACAACATAATATAATCTTCCTTTGAAATAAAGGTCAACTTTCCAATACATGATCCAAAGGCGTTTAATTAAAGACAGCGAAAGTCGGCCAAGAAGTCGGCAGCAAATATCATATAGCAAGAAACACAAACCAAAAGCAATTCCTTCATGGAGTAGCCAACTCGTATATAAAGATACTGGACATTTATTTCAGATGGTACGAGAGAGAAGGTATCAAATATCAGAATGGAAGAGATATTAAAACACAACAAGCTATCACCAAATATGTCACTTCATTAGTCCATGATGTAAGTAACGTTTTCTGTTTCATCGACTAGGATAAGTCTCCAATAGCCTCGACATTCACCATTTATTCCATTGTATGTTAAATGGCTGGTATTTTGTGTCATCGAAAAGGATAAGTCGTCTTTCATAACCTCGACATGCACTACCTATTCCATTGGATATGAAATTGCATGTATTCTGTGTCATCGACAAGAATCAGTCTTACATCACTTCGGCTCTTACTTGTATGTACTCAACATTAGCTATTCCATTATAGCATTTATACTGCAAATGACACACGTCTCACATTATCAACTTCATCACCGTCGTCTTCTCTGTGGCATATTCAGCATCAATTGAACCAAATCCAGTTCCATTCTCACAATCTGCTAGTTATTTAGACTTCATAGATTAGATATTGGTTTTGAGGAACTTCATTCATTGTTTTTTAACATTGTAGATGAACAATCTGTATCACTCGTTAGAAATGTTGGATTTAAAGATAGACATCACCCTGGTAGATATTCTTATAATACAGGTAAGATCCAACTCATTTATTTGATGTTCGACTTGGTTACTGCTCGGTTAACGTCAACAGTGACGTTTCTACGGAAGTGGAAGGTTGTTTCCTCCCTTTGACAAATCTGTGGTCACTATTCGGTGACTATTGAGTGCCACTGATGCAGTATATGACCACATAAAGAGTAATCTCTCGTTAGGTTAATTATTATGGAAACCAATTGCTTTGTCACCCTTAATGACTGAAAATTATTTCAACTAATTTTTTCCCTCAATTTCCAAGACTAGCTGTCCTAATTAGGGTTGTGTATCTCATGCAGGCATCGGAAGAATGAGACAAGCTATGGTCAATTGTTCTTTTTCATAGCGATATATTTCATCCATTCCTATTTTCTGTGATTACTTTTTCAGTCCAAAGAAGGGGGATATTGGTTAAGTAAATTATCGAAAAAAGGATTCCCAAGAAATATTGTCAACGCTGCTTCTTCATTGGCGTCTTTTTATAGATGGGTAAAAAAACACGAGAAGGTGTTGCCTCCACATGATCATGCTATGCTGCTAACAGGGTAAGTTGATATTTTGACATCAGGGTTCGAGTGAATCGTCGAAATGATTCGAGAACACTTTATGTTTTCTTACACTAGTACGTTTCATGTCCATTTCGATATCTTATTCTTACAAGACAGAGGATGGTTCGTTACATTTTGCTATTCTCGGCAGTTTCGGTATAAATACAGCTAAATCTACATCTGCAATAATTGGATCATGTCTCTTTGCTTCGAGGCTTAAAAAAAAACGCCCACGAAACAAACAAGACCACCTATTCAAAATATGAAAAAGAGCAGTCCTGGACATTACTGGATATCCTATGAGATGATGTCGGGTGCTCACATGGAGTCGTCAGCTGTGTACTGTAATATATTTGCTCCTTATATAGTTGTTTACGTCTAATTAAGGTTAGTTGTTTTTTTTCAGGTTTGATTTACAATCTGCCAACGAAGCACCGAATAAACTTACAACAGGTAAACAACAACTTTTTATTTTAGGATAACATGTTGTTTTATAAGAGTTGTACATCATTTGAGTTTTTCTTCGTGTCTTCTTAAATGATACCAAGAGTCATAGTGACCCAGAGGCGTGCTTCCAATTAACAATTAACTCTTAGGTTTTCTGCTACAAAGATCGAGTTCAAATTCCATATTCGGTTGCCTCTTGACAGTTTTGCCTTAACTGTTAAAAGAAGCTTATATAGCTCTCTATCACTTGGTACATGCCCAAGAGCAAGGAGATAGGGGTGCTGAAATCAGATGGGAATGCCGAGACCCTGTGTAATACAGAATGTATCTTTAAAGTTAGAAATCAGCAAAGACTAATAGAAGTAGCACAAAGTTATTTTCGTTATGGTTCTATATTTTTCTGCTATATTTCAGGCCACGCCTATCTAGGCACTATGTGTAAAAGGTCCTCGGTATCAGTGGTAGAGAATCAGTTTAACTTTGAGGATGTGGTTGCAGCAAGTCATGAACTGGCTCACAGGTAGGATTTAGACATCTATTCATACTGTTTCTATGTTCATCTTTTCATACTGCTTTCATGTTCATACTGTTTTATGTTCATACTACTTTTATGTTCATCTGTTCATTATGCTTTATGTTCATCTCTTCATTATTCTTTATGTTCATCTGTTCATTATGCTTTATGTTCATCTCTTCATTATTCTTTATGTTCATCTGTTCATTATGCTTTGAGCTCATCCTCTGCATCGTTGTACTCCACGCGAGCTTTCATCTTCATAATGTCAATCTATTACGGTCAGGTATTAAACTCACTTGGAATCTAAATATGCAGAAGCTGTATGAAAGGCATCTTCACAATGTCAAGCTACCGAATACAGCCAATCAGAGCCCTCGATAGAAAGACTGTAATCTTTATGGCTATTTTTGTTTACAGACTTTCTATCGAGTCTTCTGATTGACTATTTTTTCTATGGTATGATCCAGTCAAATCCCTGCATTTTCAAACTTCTGTGACACAAGAAAGTTGGCTATTGCAGTCAAGGTATAAAACGAAGTAATAATCTGATGTTGTGAAGATGCCTTCCATACTGCATCTGTATATTTGTACTGCCTGCGAGCTTGATATACCTTCATTTATCTGTGTCTGGAATAATGTCTTCTCGTTTCAACGTCCGGTCCATATTTCACCATTAACTAGTCGACTCACTCCCGGAAAAGTTTTCTAAAAAAAAACAGCTAGTAGGAAATAATGATGTTTATCATTCATAAACTGTAATCTTAACATAGATTCACAGTGTTTGAAATCATATTAATTCATCTTTCAGTCTGGGGTCTGAACATGATGGAGATGGTAATCCGTGTCCCGATACAGAAGGGTATATAATGGCACCAGTTATAGAAGTTAACGCTACTAATAGATGGTCGTTTTCTACCTGCTCACATCAATACATCCAGGATTTACTGGAGAAGTTAGATAGGTAGGTGTTACAATCACATGAACAACTACTAATGTCTGTTCGTTCAATCGTCCGGCCGCAAAAATATGCGGCAATCCTCGGCAGTTTCCGTGCTTGAATCAGAGCACTCTGCTAGCGGAATTTTTGCGGTATGTCGGTCAGCCGTTAAAAGAGCTCAAGTCGACACTGCTACTGCTCAAATCAGAGGGCGACTGGTGTATCTTAGGGAATATGGATATCGCTGGGTGTACTCTAGCGCATCCACAATTGAAAACACAGTGTCGAGCTTATTACTGTCGGCTAATATTTTTTGTTCTATCTTCTTAATATTCCATGTTTGTGTTTATTGTAGGGAAGAAAGGAACTGTCTCTCCACCAAAAATAATCTCGGCCACATGCCACAACTACATGACGCAGACGTTAAACTTGGCGCCCTTCTTTCTCCAGATCAGCAATGTGCTCTAATTGAAGGTCCTGGATCTTTTCTTTGTAGGGTAAGTACATTAAAACATGTTGTATGGATACATATATATATCGAGCATTATTGACCACGTGGGCTATGTAAATTGTATTTCTAGTACACAGGTACGCAGTACGCCGCATCGTAACTACAAAAGAACGTGCGTTCAACCAATGGTTCCATATTGTAACTTTTCCCATCTCTACCAGCCACAAGACATATTTGACGCGTGATATCCAAGCAATGTGTAATAACAAATCCTTCATGAAAATGTCTATGTCTTTCAGGATTTCTACCAAGAATACAACTACCATACATTATGTCGAGAAATGTGGTGTAACAATATCACATCACCTACACCGACCTGTAACACTTTCCTGGGATCAGATGGTTTCTCTTGTGGCAACCAGAAGGTTTGTATCACTTCGTTTCGTCTATTGTACATTGAACCAAGTTATCTTGCAAACAATCCGATGCTTGCTTCAAATCATTCAATTGTCGATTTATCTTGTGACAAGCGATAGCACAATGTTTCAATGAACATTACATGACAAAGCTAGATGAGATGGGATGGATTCCTCGAAATGGATCGAAATCCGATGTTTAAAAGATTGAAGATGTCCTTCTATGAGGCGTAGCTATTATAATCCTAGCCTTTGCTAAAGGTACTGGTCGTAGATCTTAACCTAATGGATCACAGGACTGTCACAATTTAAACTTGAAGCGATTTATAAACTTATAAACAGTTTAGTCTGCGTTTTGGTGTGGATATTAAGCTAACCGGTGTCTTTGAATATTTTCAGGTGTGTATCCAGGGTGAATGTGTTTTCCAACAAACAGCAAAAGTTGTTCCAGGTACGTTTCAAATTTTCCGTTTCATGTTTTCACAATCAGTGGTAAAATTGCCATAGTTGTTTTCTCTGGGTTGTACTCTGCCTGGACCTTATTTAGTCAACTAACTTGACTATGCACTTGAGAAAGGCTAGTGGTTTAACCCGTAAATTACCATCTTGAATGATCCAGGACGGATTGAACTCATTCTATGTCTATCTCGTTGGTTTTGTTGGTGTTTTGACGCATGGATTGCAGTTGGAATAGGTAATTCAGACTTTATTGATGTCATCATTTCCAGTGAATACAAGACCTGTATTTTATTGTTTTATATTCTAGATTTATGTCCCCTTGGTGATGAACCTGGAATAGTGTGGAATAACTACACTTGTCCTGAAATCGCCAAAAACGCACCAGAACAATGTTATGACGACGTTACCAGGATGAAATGCTGCTTGTCTTGTCAGAAAATCCATAATGGCGACCTAGGTAATGATCTTCTCAATGCATCACGTACTTTTTTTGGCTCCATTGGGGTTGGATAGTGGACAATGGCTTAACTACCACAGGTCCTCATCCCACAGATAAAAAGAGCAGGGCCCAAACCACTTAAGTAGTACACTAGCCTCCACTCATCTAGTTCAGTCGCCGATATCAAACATCACCTATTTGGACTCTCCGGAAAGGATCCCGAGATCACAAACTAGGGCCTGAAATGTTTGTCACTGTTTCTGTTGCTGTAGCCTATTCCCATTTCTCATGGACACGCCTGTGTTATTTTGTAAACACAATGTACTGAACCTGTGTATGTTTTATCGTAGAATGTCCTTACGGTGACAGAAGTTCGTGGTGTCGTACAGATTTAGAACTTCCGGTGGGCTGTTATTTAAACGAAGATCTCTGTTGTGCAACTTGTGCCAAAATAGAAAACAAAAACGAACCAGGTAAGCTGATATGATCCTATGTGAATTAAGCTCAAACGGTCAATGATCAAGGCAGGCGTATTGATAAGCTAGTCGGAATGCACCTATTGTTCACGTCACATTATTCCGTCGCTAGAAAGTGCAGCCATATGATTAGTTAAAACAGAGGTCAAGCAAAGGTTAACTGAAAGAAAAGTCAAGAAGGACAGTGTTAGACCTTACTGTAGTGGTTACGTACAAAGCTAATAAAACATTCGAAACTAAACTAATAAAATGCAAACGGATGTTAGGTCTAATTTTAATCAGATTGATCCAACTGTAGCTCTGCATGTGTGATGTAGAAATTAAGGCGCCATTATTCAGTTCATTTCCGTTTTAATTTCACTTTAAGTCCCACAACAAGATAAAAATAGACTGTCAACTATGTTCATATTTTTTTCATCTTGGCCCTGAATATCTGTGTTTTTTTTTTATCTAACTCAAAATACCCTTTTGTTTTCAAACGGTCTGTCGTGAAAGTTCTGATATAGGACTTTGCAATACATAGATTCAGCTTTACGGAAACTGCAGAGAATTGCCGAATGATATGTTATGTGGCATTTAATGCTAATCAATTTATCTTTCTTAGAATGTCCTTATGGAGATCGTAGTAAATGGTGTAATACCACATTATCTGTTCCTATCGGATGTTATGAGAACCAAGATCTCTGTTGTGAAACTTGTAAACAACACATCGACCATAATAATCCAGGTGAGGCAACAGGTTTTATACAAGTCGGTTCCTCAGGGTTCGAATTAAGTTTAATGGACATTGAGTTTATTTGATTCAATACCAAGCAATGGTTCACTATTGCCATAAGCTGTTGCCATAAACTGACTCTTTGCCGGATAACATAGCTATAAATACCAGACGCAATGATACTAGTCAATTTTTATCGATATCGCATCCGCTAGAAGCGAACGTTAACATGTCAAAGACCTACCTACCTTACTGGGTGGCATTTCTATGAATAATCAGATGGAAATGCCAGGAGGGATCCGCAGAATTGTTATGGAGGCTCACAGGCAATTTGTTCCTTACTAAAATGTGTCATTCTTGGTGGACATAAAAATCTTTGAGTAATAACACCTCGCTGTACTTAATCGTTAACATTGAGTTGTGTTTCTATACAGAATGTCCATATGGTGACAGAAGTACTTGGTGCTCAACGACTATGGAAGCCCCTTTTGGATGTTATAAAAACAATGAATTGTGCTGTGGAACTTGTGCTGAGTATCATCAGCCACAGAATATAGGTCAGTATCCAACATCAGACACCAATTAGTCATCAAAAGATCTGGTATCAGCAGGGTCTTTGCCCACAAACATGAGTCAAACATAAGTATTATAAGAGCGGAAAAACTCGACTTTCAGAACATTTGTTGATTTGTTCATAAATAACAACAGTTTGGTCTACTAGATATGGAAAGCATATAAACATTAAACTTTTATAAAAGCCTGCTGTGTTTGTATTTTGTGCTGTCTTGGGTTTTTATTTGCATATCAAAACCTTTCATGTATTTGTTGTCTTTAATTGCGAATTTGATGGAGATATTTTGGATCTCCCGTTGAGAATCTTACTAATTTGTAAACTTAATGAATCTCTCGGAAAGCGTTAATAAACCTTTCGACACAACAAGACTTTGAATTGTACTTCAGGATTGTTCTATTGTACAAGTTAGTATGTCATGTCAATTAAGCTTTAACTTGTACTTCTGTACAGAGCAAATGCCCTGAAACTACGGTGGTTCGTATACGACATCATTTATTTTTTCATTTTTGAATTAAAAAACAGGAATATTATTAATATGGAATTAATTTTCACCGGGATGGAAATTCAAGCTTTTAATTCAAAATCATGTTGATAATTATATTCCAGTTTTGTAATTCAAAATTAAAGAAAATAAATGATGTATACGAACCACCGTATGAAACGAACACGATTTTGTCGTCTTTAGTTTGATTAGGATAAGTAAATTTTGAATTTGTCCTCGTTCTAATTTGTTAATTTTATCTCCTCCCTCTAGGTTGTGAGTATGGGGATAAGAGTACATGGTGTGTTAATGAGATGAATGTACCTTCAGGATGTTATTTAAACAGTGATCTATGCTGTGGAACTTGTAATCAGCACTATAACTCCACCAATCTAGGTTTGTACCTCCTTTCTTTCCAACACCTCGTCCTTCAACCAATGACGTTTCTACGGAGAGGCCGAGAGTGGGAGGGGGGGGGGGGA
>NW_008708576.1:120051-128507 GCF_000327385.1 Lottia gigantea | reverse complement strand
AAGACCCCCCCCCCCCACCCCCCCCCCCCCCTCCACTTTCACGATTTTGAACAATTTACATAGTGAACGCATAGCTCCCCTGGACAATTTTGTGACCCCTGCTAGACCCCCTCAACTAATTTTTCCTAAAACGCTACTGCTTTCAACAGAATGGAAAGCCACACTAATTCCAGGGGCACAGTTTTGTTTCTTTGGGTGGTAATGTGGACTGAAGCTGAAATGAGTAGACAAACACTGTTATGCAAAAATGTCTTTCTCCAAAGTAACAAAAATAGACCATTCACAAGATTGTAGATTGCGAAATGGAATTTCACCCATTATATTTAGGTCAATTGTAATATCAGCTTCAAAATAACACTCTAAGGAGGACTTTGCTTTGATGAAATTTAATCATGAGCGCACAATATCACGTTCAATAAAGATTTTAGGTCGGACATTTTTCAGTGTAAATAATGTTTTCCACTATACAGGTTGTGAATACGGTGATAAACATACTGACTGTGCTAAAGTTCCCTATCCAATGGGATGTTATAAAAACTCGGCGTTATGTTGTGGATCTTGTGCTGACCAGAAACGACATGACAGACCAGGTAAGCATGTTTCTATTGTTCTATCTTACACAGGGAGTATTTTGATAAAATAAAAGGACTTTCTATCTCCTGATTGGGCATTAGTCCAAAAAATCTAACGGATATACGGATGGGATATCGGCTCGTAATCCCATCCACATATCACGTTCGAGGAACGGGTGGGACCAGATTTGTAGGGTTAGATTGTGCATTTCTGGCAGATAACAGAGAGCTCAGAGACTGTTGATTGTGATTTCTATACCACGAAAAGAACTGAAATGGAGGTTTACGACCTACTTTACCAGAAAACAAAGCTGGAATTTTTTCTAGAGGTTTATTTGATTCCTGTAGACACGAGTGCATTAAAAACACTCGAGTCTTATTTACTGACCAGGCCACATTTGTCCACGTTTTACCCACACACATTGTTGTATTATTTACAACACTATTCATTTTTTCTCTTCCACAGGCTGTGAATTCGGCGACAAATCAACATGGTGTACCAACCATCTGAAACCAGAACAGGATTGTGAACTCAACAAAGAACTGTGTTGTGGAACGTGTGTGTATAAAGAAGGACAGTTTCTATTGTAATGAATATCGCGGGGGATAAACTAATAAGTTACTTGTGTGCGATTTATTCAGTGTACAGAGATTTGGGACGTCTATAATTTTCATACCACTCCGTCTTTTCAAACGGCGAAATTCATGAACTGTGTTTTGAGAAAGTCGAGCAAGATTCTGACTTTTGTGGGTAACCTATGACCTCATTCAGAATATTCCATATTCCAGTTTCATTTCTTGGTGTTCGTGAATGCCGAAGAGAGAATTGTTACTATTACACCATTCAGCTCTTTAATGAGCTCTTCCTGACATGCATCATACTGCTGTGTTGTATGTTTAATGAACTCTCCCGCATATGTATCATTCTTGGTATGCTACAATGTTGTATGTTAAATGAACTCTTCCGCACATGCATCATTCTCGATATGTTGCATTGTTGTATGCTAAATGAACTCCCCCGCACATGCATCATAATCATTCTCGATATACCGTAGTGTTGTATGTTAAATGAACTCTCCCACGCATGCATCATTCTCGATATACTGCAGTGTTGTATGTCTAATGAACTCTACCGCACATGCATCATTCTCGATATGCAACAATGTTGTATGTTAAATGAACTCTCCCACACATACATCATTCTCGATATACTGCAGTGTTGTATGTTAAATGAACTCTCCCACACATACATCATTCTCGATATGCTGCAGTGTTGTATGTTTAATCAACTCTCCCACACATGCATCATTCTCGATATGATGCAGTGTTGTATGTCCAATCAACTCTCCCACACATGCATCATTCTCGATATACTGCAGTGTTGTATGTCTAATGAACTCTCCCGCACATGCATCATTCTCGATATACTGCAGTGTTGTATGTTAAATGAACTCTCCCACACATGCATCATTCTCGATATACTGCAGTGTTGTATGTTAAATGAACTCTCCCACACATGCATCATTCTCGATATACTGCAGTGTTGTATGTTAAATGAACTCTCCCACACATACATCATTCTCGATATACTGCAGTGTTGTATGTTAAATGAACTCTCCCACACATGCATCATTCTCGATATACTGCAGTGTTGTATGTTAAATGAACTCTCCCACACATGCATCATTCTCGATATACTGCAGTGTTGTATGTTAAATGAACTCTCCCGGACATGCATCATTCTCGATATACTGCAGTGTTGTATGTTTAATGAACTCTCCCTTACATGCAACATTCTCGATATGCTGCAATGTTATATGTCTAATGAACTCTCCCGTGTTATGTATTAGAACAATACTTTAGCAACGTTGTAGAGTTATTTTTTGTTTGTGTTTATCTGTTCATCTTACAGTGATGTGTTTTCACAAACTCAGTCTGATGTTAAAACTGTAGTGGCTTGTGTAGCGTTTTCTAGTTTTTTTATTTAGTTAATAGGATTAATCCATGCCTGTGCCAGTGTTTTTTTTCTTATTCCCCAATGATAACTTAGTTTTTTCTGTAAATTTGTAAAGTTATTGTATTTGTTGTTTTATTTCTATTGGAAGTAAAGGTCTTTGAAAATTAAATGAAATGTGGTTCTACTAAATACGTTACTGCAGATTGTTTATGAAGACAGCACACTGTAGGCAATATTCTTCAGACATCCAGTTCCACTGCCCTTACCCTACAGAACCTCCAATTGCAACTCAATTCTAACAAATTTTCTTATATGAATTTTATGAGTATTTTCCCCAATATATGTACCAGAAAGCACCAAATCAATTCCATTTTTCAAACATTTTCTTTTTTATGGCGCTTCCACTGAGTTGCCTTATTTCGATTTTAACCCCATTTGGTTTTGTCTCTAGCACCCCCTATTTGTATCCCCAGTCTCGTGAGGCTGTAGACTGCCACTGTAGACAGGCCACGACCTTCTGATTTCTGACTGTTTGCAAATGATCTATGAAAGTCTAGAATATGTTCCTCTCTATCCGAAAGAATCAATACTGATACAATGTTCAAAACACTTTATTAATTTGATCATATTCATGAAGACACCACCTCGACGCTAAACTGTTTGTATAATCGACAGATATCCGGCTAGTTTTTTGCACTTTTGATTTGTCCATTGGTATCTTAACGAGGTCTGTCATGCACTATTTATAGTTTTGTCCACTAGTAGCGAAGGAGCCGATCGCGCACTCTGTTCTAATAGTTTAGCTGATAAATACATTAAATAAACAATGCAATATTACCTATATGGACTATCTGAAAGGGATGCCAATGTGATAAACTCATTATCTGATTGCATTCAGTTAACAGAAAGAGTAATCATGACTAGCTTGGTACATAACATAATCATTTGGCCTGGGACTAAAGCTAAATCTCTGGTAACTAATTCAAGCGCGAAGTTTCGTAGTCTAAGACATCAAGAGGTAGATTTCTGAGTCTGGGTAAATAGGTAAGTATCATCAGAGTCTTCATGTGGAAGATCAACTAAATCATACAGCTTATAGAAAATAGGTCTGTCATGTAGGCATTTAAACTGTTGAAGATTCTCTTGACCATCAAGACATGTTAATCCAGGATTAAGATCTTTAGATGCTGATGATGACACTGGCGATTGGATCTGGTGGGATGAGCTCTGATTATCCATAACCTTAAGGGTGCCTTTATCTGAAGATCCCTTTCCGACAGGGATGGGACTTTCATCGATCAATCTGGAGTGTTGACTTTTTTGAGAGTCCAGAAGATCCTGTATTAAGTCCTGAATCTCATCCTTGGATCCCAGTGCTGGCTTATTCCTCATCATTCGGACAGCTTCACCCTGCAAATACACTGATATGTTTAAAAACAACAATCTGGAAATGACAGGTACACAACCTCCGATGAGAAAGGTTCAAGCTGGCAGCTTCCTAAGGTTAATTAGAAAGCCACATCTTACCCACATGTTCAGTGGTGGAGTCCAACAAGTTCTACCCCTACTTTATTTTTAACAAATTGAAACATATGGTTTAATATGTTTTGCCACAAAATGTGTGTCAGAATGCACCAAATCACTCCTTCTCAAACGCTCCATGAGAGGCTTGCGTCTATTTGCCTCCAAAGACCTACAGAATTTTCAATCTCAACCTTAACAGTTGTACCCTCCATAGAATAAATGAAATGAAATGAATGGAGTTTTACGTCCTACTTTTATGCACCATGTGGGCTAATGGAGACGGGGAACGCCATGCAGGGTGCAATGAGTCAAATTTTGCCAGTACAGCGGCATTAGTCTGCTCTTTTTCTGTACCCCCCATAGAGTCAGTCTGCCCCCTATTTGTACACCCAGTCTTAGAAGGTTGGCACCACCACTATTTACAGTAAAGTTTAAAGAGTCAACTAATTTCTGAACTAATCAGTAAAAGTCTTACCTTTAAGTAATTATAAACCTTCAATGGTCTAGTGAGATCTAGAGAGGTATTCTGGTTTATATCAAGATGATTCAGTATTTCTACTAAGTCTTTAAGATTATAGGTTGGTATATAGCTCGCTAGTTCCAGTAATTCTAGACTCAATTCACCAGATTCTGAATCTACAATCAGTACATTTAATCAGAACACAATTAAGATACAATATCAAAAATCCCTATGATATAGGAAGCAATTGATTCTGAAAATGGCTGAAGCTACATTTGATGAATTGATAAAGAACTGTTTGTATAAAGGGATGTAACTCTGTTTGATCTAATTCCCCTTTAATCCAGCAACACCCTCCCAAAACCAGCAACATCCTCTAAACCAGCAACACCTTCTCTGAACCACCAACACCTTCTCTGAACCAGCAAGAGAGTTAAACAAAAGGGACACAACTTATTAGCCAAATGGATTCACTGTCTCCTTCCTCCAAACGACCTACAGGTTGTCTTGCAATAGTCAATGACTGGCCCTTTATCAATGTTAGAAACGGTTCAAAGTGAAGCAGTCTAATAATCTACCTACTGTGATAAGATCTGATATTAAAACCATTATACAGTATAGCTTTATAACTAATGGTAGTATATTGAGTAGTTGATTTATCTAGTAAAGCCAGAGTTTTTAATCTCTCCCAGTTGTCTTCTCCTACTTTACTGTCAACATGAAATAGAAGAACAATTTACAGTTATATATTTGGGATTTTTTAAGGGCCCCAGACAGACTTTCAAATGCAGATCACAATTTGTAATTAAAGGGACAGGTGTGCCATTTTTGGTGGTTGATTTGAGTCTTGAACATGTAAATAGTCTTCAGAAGTACTAGAAATGTACGAAAATCATATAATTCCTTTCAAATATTTCAAACTAGAAATTTACTCACTATTTCTATATATGTATTTTCTATATATCACAGACTATGTTAAGTTGACGAGTCGTCATTTTGACATTCAAATGCAGATAATTCTGGACACACATGGATTTCAAGGCTAAAATTTCGACGGTGAGCTGTGAACACTATTACTGATTAGCTTAGGTAAAAACAGTTTCTGAGACTAAAGTATGATTGGTCCAAAAAATGGCATAACTGACCCTTTCAGTAAATGATGTCATGTAAAGATTTCAACACACTAACCGATTGTGCTACATCCCATCCCATTCTATTTCATTTCTGCTAGATGTTATTAAACCATTATTGGTATATAAGAAACAATATAAATCTGGCTTACCTAGGGTTGAGTGTAATGGATGTGTCTAATAGCCTAGTTGTACATTTATAATCTTGCATCAACCGATGAAATAACACCACTTCAGTTAGCCTGTGAGGATTGACCAAGAATATCTCCAAACCTTTGGTACAAATCCACATACCATTTGATTTCAGACACCCAGATACTTGGATTGAGGATGAAGACTGAGACTGGCTAAAATTGATGTAACAATGATATAAGTAATGATTGAAATAAAAAAAACCCTGAACTGCAAAACGGTAACCGAAAATAACAGTTTGGCAACACATTGAACAACTAATGAACTATTCATATTAGGGATTATATCAATTATAAAGTAATATATATTTAAGAAGTATCTATGCAAAATTGCCTTTTTTTATTTAATGATATTAGGGTCCAGACTGGGTATGATTTGGCAGGCAATAAATAAATCTTATGATAAAGTGGGACCTCTAAATCCGACTTCTATATCGAATCAAACTGTGCTTGTGCTTTGAATACCCATATTTTCAGACTGAAGATAAAAAAAATTCCTAGTTTGAGGAAATTCTGCCATTTTCTGTACATTTCTGGTACTTCTGAAAACTATTTACATATTTTCAAGGCCCAATTCAACCTCCCAAATGGTGAACTAAGACCTTTAAATGCTGTGTGTTATGAGGAAATTTGAACAGACAGATGAGCATATTGATTAGTATTGATACACTAAAAGTATAAAGAGATCTGGGCAGATAAATTCAATACCTCAATAAGAATCCTGCTTTATATTTCTCACATAATTTGGTGGTTGAAAATGAAACGTCCACAATTTTTACACCTGAACGATATTTTTTAACTCTTTTTACAGTTGATAACAAACGTTCACCAATTGATCCAGACTACAAAATTAACAATTATCATTTGGTTAAAAAAAGGTTTCGAAAATACAAAGACACATAATCAACATTACAGATCTTTATGAAATCTGTTAAAATTTAGATCATATTAGTGTTTTTCAGTTTTACAGGTTTTTTGGTCCATATTTTGGTTGGTTGTATCAATGATTGCAATAAACACCAATCATCAACCATCAACCATTCAAGGTTCCTGTTTACCAAACAGTCCTTGTTTAAACCTCTTGGTCATACTGTTAAAGTCTGTTTATTGCTTGGCCAACTGGAAGGTCTATAAAATCAGAGAATAGTGCTCAATACATCAACTGTAGAGCAATAAAGTAATACCACTGTTAAAATAGTGCTCAATACATCAACTGTAGAGCAATAAAGTAATACCACTGTTAAAATAGTGCTCAATACATCAATTGTAACGTGATATAGAAATACCACTGTTAAAATAGTGCTCAATACATCAATTGTAGAGTGATATCGAAATACCACTGTTAAAATAGTGCGCAATACATCAATTGTAACGCGATATAGAAATACCACTATTAAAATAGTGCTCAATACATCAATTGTAGAGCGATATAGAAATACCACTGTTAAAATAGTGCTCAATACATCAACTGTAGAGCAATAAAGTAATACCACTGTTAAAATAGTGCTCAATACATCAATTGTAACGTGATATAGAAATACCACTGTTAAAATAGTGCTCAATACATCAATTGTAGAGTGATATCGAAATACCACTGTTAAAATAGTGCGCAATACATCAATTGTAACGTGATATAGAAATACCACTATTAAAATAGTGCTCAATACATCAATTGTAGAGCGATATATAAATACCACTGTTAAAATAGTGCTCAATACATCAATTGTAGAGCAATATAGAAATACCACTGTTAAAATAGTGCTCAATACATCAATTGTAGAGCAATATAGAAATACCACTGTTAAAATAGTGCTCAATACATCAATTGTAGAGCTATATAGAAATACCACTGTTAAAATAGTGCTCAATACATCAATTGTAGAGTAATATAGAAATACCACTGTTAAAATAGTGCTCAATACATCAATTGTAGAGCAATATAGAAATACCACTGTTAAAATAGTGCTCAATACATCAATTGTAGAGCTATATAGAAATACCACTGTTAAAATAGTGCTCAATACATCAATTGTAGAGTGATATAGAAATACCACTGTTAAAATAGTGCTGAATACATCAATTGTAGAGCAATATAGAAATACCACTGTTAAAATAGTGCTCAATACATCAATTGTAGAGCAATATAGAAATACCACTGTTAAAATAGTGCTCAATACATCAATTGTAGAGTGATATAGAATTACCACTGTTAAAATAGTGCTCAATACATCAATTGTAGAGCAATATAGAAATACCACTGTTAAAATAGTGCTCAATACATCAATTGTAGAGCAATATAGAAATACCACTGTTAAAATAGTGCTCTATACATCAAGTGTAGAACAATAAAGAAATACCACTGTTAAAATAGTGCTCTATACATCAAGTGTAGAACAATAAAGAAATACCACTGTTAAAATAGTGCTCAATACATCAATTGTAGAGCAATATAGAAATACCACTGTTAAAATAGTGCTCAATACATCAATTGTAGAGTGATATAGAAATACCACTGTTAAAATAGTGCTCTATACATCAATTGTAGAACAATAAAGAAATACCAATGTTAAAATAGTGCTCAATACATCAATTGTAGAGTGATATAGAAATACCACTGTTAAA
>NW_008708576.1:118599-119746 GCF_000327385.1 Lottia gigantea | reverse complement strand
CTCATACATCAATTGTAGAACAATAAAGAAATACCACTGTTAAAATAGTGCTCAATACATCAGTTGAAGAGAGGAATATTAAATGATTTACTATAAACATCACTATACCTGTACTGTCTTGTTGTTTGTAGTTGATCGTTTAATTGGTTGATTTCCCACTATATCATACATTGTAGTCTGACCAACTGTAATACTCTACAAAATAAAATAAGTAAATAATATAAGAATATTTGACAGCAAGGTTGTAGATGTCCCAAATTCAACCATTTGAGTGTTTATTAGCTGCTATCCTTTTAAACAAGAAAGTTTTAAGCCAATTCAATACATATTTGTAAATTATGGATTTAGAAGCTTTTCATAGCTTTTAATACCTCTAAAGACTGTTTCAATATATTCAAGACCCAAATCAACCCCTGTAAATGGTGAACCGTGGCCTTATATATATCTTAAGTGAGTAAAAACAAAGCGAAAGCAGAGAGCAATTTAAAGAGCTTACTCTATTCATAACAGGTCTTGGTTTTTTCTCTGCTGGTTGTAACAATCTAGAGGTCGATGGTGAAAGAGGTCGTTTTCCTGGTGTATTATGACACCCAGGTGGCAGCAGAGTCACAGGCTGAAAATTAGAAAAAATGGAAGGGTTTATTGGTACAAAGCACAAGCACCTGTTTCTATCAATAGATGACTCTCTCTATAGTATATATATGAGATACTATTATAGATAAAGTCTACTATTGATAGAAACAGGTGCCTGTGGTCCAAAGCCTGAAACAATGCACTGAAAAGTCAATTAATCTCAATGATCCTTTTGCTCACCATCTTCACAATGTCAAACTATTACAAACTTGGTCTTATACCTTGACTGCAACAGACACCTTTCTTGTATCATTGAAGATTGCATCGATTTAATTGGATTGTATGTTGTCAATTACAGCATATCCAAAACAAAAATAGCAATATGTTACCTGTATAACTTTACCATTAACACCACAGGCTATTCCTCTCATCCAATCATCATCATTTATATCTTTTAATCCAGTCATCTGATTGGCTACTTCTGTATCTTCTGCATTCTCATTGGTTGAGGTAGGTTTATATATTTGATTGGTTCCATCGTCTCTTTTCTGATTGACTTGATCAGAAGTCTAAT
>NW_008708576.1:103797-104652 GCF_000327385.1 Lottia gigantea | reverse complement strand
CAATCGATCGGCTGTAAACGTGACATCAGTTGCTTGTCCGGATATACTGCCTTCAAATGCACTGGTAGCTGCTGCGAGTACATAATCTAATGCTGGTGTATAGGCAAATACTAAAATACCCAATAATAGCAACACAAAACCAATAATCTGCAAGAATATAAGAATAATAATAATGATAATGATAATGATGATTTTAATAATAACAATGATTTTTTTGATTATTTTATCAGGTTATACATCTAAAAGGCAGTTATTTTACATTCAACAATAACAACTGTTGAGGCTGAATTCAAATTGCGGCAACTCTGTGGTGGAGTCATGGTTGCAAATCACTCATGAAGCGTCTGAGCCGATTCTCGCAAGAAAATTGTCAAAAAATTGAATTGATTTGGTGCACACATTTTATGGTGAAAAAACGTATAAAACCATATTTTTAATTTGTTAGAAATAAAATGGGGGTACAATTGGGGGTGCAAACAATTTTGTTAGGTTGGCAATTTCCCCAGCCCCTTGTATCCGCACTGATGCCGCCACTGTCCCAAACTGGGCATATGTCGTTTGTGAATGTACTAAAGTTTCGTCGAAAAGTGCCCATGCTTTGACATGAAAGTGAATAAAATAAAGAAGTACTTACTAGAAACAGAATGTTGAGAGTGACGAGTAAAACCCGCCCACAATTCGATACACAATTATTGCTACCCATTTTTACTTCCCTTGGCTACGTCTATCTGAAAGGCAAAGTTAAAACTAGTTTAAGTTGGAAACCAGGTCATGGAGGGATAGACATATACTTCCAAATGTCAGGGAAAATCAGCATATATTAGAAAAAGCAGGTTAAGACTACTTGAAGGGCGA
>NW_008708576.1:95369-97146 GCF_000327385.1 Lottia gigantea | reverse complement strand
TTTACACCTAGACTGTAGATACAGATTATTGTATTCGTCAGTGGGCTGTTACACCTAGACTGTAGATACAGATTATTGTATTAGTAAGTGGGCTTTTACACTTAGATTGTAGATACAGATTATTATATTAGTCAGTGGGCTTTTACACCTAGATTGTAGATACAGATTATTGTATTAGTCAGTGGGCTTTTACACCTAGATTGTAGATACAGATTATTGTATTAGTCAGTGGGCTTTTACACCTAGATTGTAGATACAGATTATTGTATTAGTCAGTGGGCTTTTACACCTAGACTGTAGATACAGATTATTATATTAGTAAGTGGGCTCTTACACCTTGACTGTAGATACAGATTATTGTATTAGTCAGTGGGCTTTTACACCTAGATTGTAGATACAGATTATTGTATTAGTAAGTGGGCTCTTACACCTAGACTGTAGATACAGATTATTATATTAGTCAGTGGGCTTTTACACCTAGATTGTAGATACAGATTATTGTATTAGTCAGTGGGTTTTTACACCTAGATTGTAGATACAGATTATTATATTAGTCAGTGGGCTTTTACACCTAGACTGTAGATACAGATTATTGTATTAGTAAGTGGGCTCTTACATCTAGACTGTAGATACAGATTATTGTATTAGTCAGTGGGCTTTTACACCTAGACTGTAGATACAGATTATTGTATTAGTCAGTGGGCTTTTACACCTAGATTGTAGATACAGATTATTATATTAGTCAGTGGGCTCTTACACCTAGATTGTAGATACAGATTATTATATTAGTCAGTGGGCTTTTACACCTAGATTGTAGATACAGATTATTGTATTAGTAAGTTGTGTCTTACACCTAGACTGTAGATACGGATTATTGTATTAGTCAGTGGGCTTTTACACCTAGATTGTAGATACAGATTATTGTATTAGTAAGTGGGCTCTTACACCTAGACTGTAGATACAGATTATTGTATTAGTCAGTGGGCTTTTACACCTAGACTGTAGATACGGATTATTATATTAATCAGTGGGCTTTTACACCTAGATTGTAGATACAGATTATTGTATTAGTCAGTGGGCTTTTACATCTAGATTGTAGATACAGATTATTATATTAGTCAGTGGGCTTTTACACCTAGATTGTAGATACAGATTATTGTATTAGTCAGTGGGCTTTTACACCTAGATTGTAGATACAGATTATTGTATTAGTCAGTGGGCTTTTACACCTAGATTGTAGATACAGATTATTATATTAGTAAGTGGGCTTTTACACCTAGATTGTAGATACAGATTATTATATTAGTAAGTGGGCTTTTACACCTAGATTGTAGATACAGATTATTATATTAGTCAGTGGGCTTTTACACCTAGATTGTAGATACAGATTATTGTATTAGTAAGTGGGCTTTTACACCTAGATTGTAGATACAGATTATTATATTAGTCAGTGGGCTTTTACACCTAGATTGTAGATACAGGTTATTGTATTAGTCAGTGGGCTTTTACACCTAGACTGTAGATACAGATTATTGTATTATTCACTGGGCTTTTACATCTAGATTGTAGATACAGATTATTGTATTAGTCAGTGGGCGTTTACACCTAGACTGTAGATACAGATTATTGTATTAGTAAGTGGGCTTTTACACCTAGATTGTAGATACAGATTATTATATTAGTCAGTGGGCTTTTACACCTAGATTGTAGATACAGATTATTATATAAGTCAGTGGGCTTTTACACCTAGATTGTAGATACAGATTATTGTATTATT
>NW_008708576.1:87568-89110 GCF_000327385.1 Lottia gigantea | reverse complement strand
ATGGGCTGAATCTGTAGCTTAGGAGATCGGGCACAGTCAGGCACATCAGTTGTATTTTTACAGCAGATCATGGGTGTTTCTAGCGTGTAGCCGCTGTAATTTCTGAACTGCCAGTTGGGAGCATTATCAACGGAGAAATCGTTGTAGTCGTCAATACCACAACATTGTTGCTGAAATAGATATGATTGAAAATAAACAATTTGTACATATTTACTGCAGTCAGGAGTGTTGGCTGCGGGGATGCTGAGTTTCAGACATATCTTCTGTGTCCCTTTCACCAACATTCACCACATAGTCTTGAACATAAGTCGTAAAGTAACAAGGTTGGTGCCAAGGGACGAAAATGTTACAAACGCATTGCCTTAGTGCAGAAAACTTCAAAGCAGTTTTGTAATGAGGCGTGTTCAACTCATGGACCAGATGAACTTACTACTTTCGCGAATTTCGTGACAATATTCGTACGGGAAGGAACACAGAAATATAAGAACTTACAGACGACATTAAGAAATTTAAACCCAGAGTTCCAGCACTGGTTCCATTGATTCCTGTATATTCATTCTTTATTACATCTTGCAGGCCAGTCTTTATCGTCGAGTCGAACTGGAAAATATAAACATTATAGTTTTATAGTGACCATAGTTGAAAATCATTCACTGTACTATAGTCAAGTCGACCTAAAATACGGTTGTATAGTAACGGTAGTTGAAAATCATTCACTGTACTATAGTCAAGTCGACCTAAAATACGGTTGTATTGTAACGGTAGTTTTAAATAATTTACTATAGTCAAGTCGACCTAAAATACGGTTGTATTGTAACGGTAGTTTTAAATAATTTACTAAAGTCAAGTCGACCTAAAAGACGGTTGTATTGTAACGGTAGTTGAAAATCATTTACTGTACTATAGTCAAGTCGACCTAAAATACGGTTGTATAATAACGGTAGTTTTAAATAATTTACTAAAGTCAAGTCGACTCCGCCTAAAATACGGTTGTATAGTAACGGTAGTTGTAAATCATTTACTATAATCAAGTCGACCTAAAATACGGTTTTATAGTAACGATAGTTGTAAATCATTTACGATAGTCAAGTCGACCTAAAATACGGTTGTATTGTAACGGTAGTTGTAAATCATTTACTATAATCAAGTCGACCTAAAATACGGTTGTATTGTAACGGTAGTTGTAAATCATTTACTATAGTCTAGTCGACCTAAAATACGGTTGTATAGTAACGATAGTTGTAAATCATTTACTAAAATCAAGTCGATCTAAAATGCGGTTTTATAGTAACGATAGATGTAAATCATTTACTGTAGTCAAGTCGATCTAAAATACGGTTGTATAGTAACGATAGTTGTAAATCATTTACGATAGTCAAGACGACCTAAAATACGGTTGTATTGTAACGGTAGTTGTAAATCATTTACTATAGTCAAGTCGACCTAAAATACGGTTGTATTGTAACGGTAGTTGTAAATCATTTACTATAGTCAAGTCGACCTAAAATACGGTTGTATTGTAACGGTAGTTGTAAATCATTT